>NC_087211.1:80752646-80762646 GCF_015104395.2 Macrobrachium nipponense | reverse complement strand
AATAATAATAATAATAATAGTATAAGTAGTAGTAGTAGTAGTAGTAGTAGTAGTAGTAGTAGTAGGGAAAAACTCTCTATCGCGAAGATGAACCCAGGGAAGGGTTCGAAAGCTTTTTGTAAAGTTTTAAAAATTATACACGGACTCTTAACACTTTTTATTATTGTGGACCCTTTAGAACAATAAAAAAAATTAATAATAATATGATATTAGTAATAATACGGTAATAAGTTACATGGCAACCTCACCCCTAAACCCCTCCCCCTCCCTAAAGAGTTGCATGCTACCGCCACATGAACGAATGGGCACAAAAATGCAAATTGGTCGTTGGAACGCGGATAAAAAAAAAAAAAAAAAAAAAAAAAAGAGAGAGAGAAGTTACGTTCAGTGTCATTTTTATGGCAACTAAATGACGTCTCGTAAGCTGTAATATGGACGCAACCCACCTCCCGGTGGTCTGCTAAATAATGTCTGAAGTCGTTTAAGAATAGAAAAGAAAGAAAAAAAAAAGCTAAGCGGGGTCCGAAGGTTACAGGGACCGTGATTAAGGTATCTGGCGTCGCAGGGTGAAGTTAGAGAGCAGATAATGATAAAGTAGGGACTATATTATTATTATTATTATTATTATTGTGGATAGGAAATTCACAATATCATGATATTCCACAAAAATATTATTATTATTATTATTATTATTATTATTATTTTTTTTTGCTCTATCACAGTCCTCCAATTCGACTGGGTGGTATTTATAGTGTGGGGTTCCGGGTTGCACCCTGCCTCCTTAGGAGTCCATCACTTTTCTTACTATGTGTGCCGTTTCTAGGATCACACCTCTTCTGCATGAGGCCCGGAGCTACTTCAGCCTCTAGTTTTTCTAGATTCCTTTTCAAGGATCTTGGGATCGTGCCTAGTGCTCCTATGATTATGGGTACGATTTCCACTGGCATCCCATCCCATTATTATTATTATTATTATTATTATTATTATTATTATTATTATTATTATTATTATTATTATTATTATTAATATTTGTAAGAAATTTACAATAACAGGGCAAACATGATGTAATAAAAATCCACCATCATATTATTATTATTATTATTATTATTATTATATTACTTATTATATTATTATTAACTGAACAGAGGGATTTTCATAGCAATAATTATTTTATGAATTCCGAAACTCTTCGACAGAAAAAGCCCTTTGTAGCCAGTGGATCCACCTGCCAAATTAAACCGAGGCAGAGCCTCTAATAATGCAGTTGAATCGTCAAACTCTCTCTCTCTCTCTCTCTCTCTCTCTCTCTCTCTCTCTCTCTCTCTCTCTCTCTCTCTCTCTCGTATCACTGTGATTTCCGCTCACCCCGTATCTCCAAAGTATGTTGCGAATTTTGATAATGGTGGATTTTTTTGTACTTTTTATTTATTTTTTTTGAAGTACTATATTAACTTCAGAATTGTTCTACATAAGAAAATATTCATTTTCAAATTTGTATATTAAGTTCTGATTGCTCAGCGTAAGGAGGGTATTCGTAATTCATAATTATTGTTTATTATTTATACATGAGGATGATATTGGTAATTGAGAATTAAAGAGAATTTTTTTACTTATTTAGTGTTTATGAAAGGAAATATATTTTCCTCGTGTTGTAATGATAAATGGAAAGTAATATATTTGTGGAGAAATGCGTTGTGTGAGGAGGAAGACATGAGAGAGAGAGAGAGAGAGAGAGAGAGAGACCCGAGAGAGAGAGAGAGAGAGAGAGAGAGAGAGAGAGAGAGAGTATGTTGATATCTCATTCACTATTTTTAATATGTTTTGTTCCTTTCTCTCTCTCTGTCTCTCTCCCCATTCGACTTGTTTATCTTTCCTCTGTCGTGACAAAGAGCTTTCCCCGAACCGTTTGTGCGTCACTGAACGAAGGCAAATTATGTCTTCTTTTGAGGCCACTAATTAGTTTATTAGAATAACAAGCAAGATGCGACTGTCTGGTGCGTTACGTCCGTCCGTTTCGTGCGTTTGGAAGCGAATAACCAAAGAGTGGCGTAGGACTCTCTCTCTCTCTCTCTCTCTCTCTCTCAGATACACGCACACATGAGCTCGGATGCTATGTCTCTTTCTGTCCCATTCACCTCAGAATTTATCTCTCTCTCTCTCTCTCTCTCTCTTCTCTCTCTCTCATCTCTCTCTCTCTCTCTCGATATTATGTCTCTCTAGCTCTCATCCCTCTCAAAAGTTCTCTCTCTCCTCTCTCCCTCCTCCTCTCTCTCTCTCTCTCTCTCTCTCTCTCTCTCTCTCATTTCATCGACATTTTCAGGTATTCATTTTTACTTGGCCAAACATGCCATGCGATCATAAAAAGGACAGAAAAATGATAAAAAGAGGAATTATAAGATAGAGAAAAGAATAAGAAAAAGGATAGAAAATAGTAATAATAAGAAGAAAACTAGAGCATATAAAGAAGTGAATGGAGAAGAAATAATAGAGCAGAATAAAAATGAAGATTGACAACGGTCTTTGTCAGATTATATCGCAAGATGACTGGGGCGACGTTCGCGCGTCCTCCCAAGCACGAGGAAAACGGACACGCCTTGTAATTTCCGCGTCGCGTTCGTTTCACGACCCATAAAAAGCGACTGGGACTGACGATTTCGCGAGTTTGCGTCGAGTCGTGATTCAGGAGAATCACGGAAGAGAATTATTAGCCGAAGACGTCTTTTTTTTGACCGATTAAAGCACCCGATTTCATTTCAGCCACTTAAGAGAGAGAGAGAGAGAGAGTTGTCGGGGGTAGGAGGATGAGGGAGTAGTTTTCGGAGTTGTATTATTATGGTAAGGCCAACAGGAGGTTAAAAGGTTAAACTAATTTGACCAACTTTGGAGAGAGAGAGAGAGAGAGAGAGAGAGAGAGAGAGAGCTTTGTCATTGCTTTTTATGTCCAGCCTCAGATCTTAACTACTGAGGCTAGAGAGCTGCAAATTGGTATATGGACCATCCGCCCTCCAATCATCAAACATACCAAATTTCAGTCCCCTAGCCACAGTAAGCTTTATTTTATTTAAGGCTAAAGATAAGTCGTGCTCGTGCGTCTTTGCAACGCTATGGGACAGGCCACCACCGGGCTGTGGCTGAAACCCTCATGGGCCGCGGCTCATACAGAAAACTCGATTGCGCCGAAGAAACCTTGCCGCATTTTTTAGTTACGTATTCTAGTTAAATAATTCTCATCGACTCATTTTTAGATAAAGAAAAAAGCTGCCCAATATTAATTATATACATATAGAATAAAATTGCCAAATATTAATTTATACTTAAAAAAGTTGCTCAATATTAATTTATACTTAAAGAATAAAGTTCAGATAAACTTCATCAGTGTAAGTGTATTTTTTAGCCCCCTGACTCGCAGTATAAAGAAATCCAGCCACTTTCCCGTTAAACGATTAACCGCCCCCCCCCCCCCCCCGCCTCAGATAGCCACCGATAACCGATCATCTCGTTAGTTCTTGTTAGTCATCTGGCACTGCCCAGTGAGAGAGAGAGATTGATGAATTGCATCCTGCCCAGGTTCTTGTTAAACGAATACCTATGAATATTCAGGGGATTTCCTCGTCAACTGATTTAAATCCGTTAAGGGGTTATTGGTTATTGACGAATTACTTATTAGGCAGTCGGTGGTTTCCTTTGAAGTCGCTTTAAGTCTGCGATAGGCGCTAAGGATCAAAGTTAAGCCTGTTAAATTGCTGTGTCCTGATGTGGCTTCGGTTATATATCCTGTAGAAGGGGAATTCCTATGGAAGCAGGGGTGAGGTCTTGTGGGAAGTGGAGGTCCTTTGGAAGGTGACGTTCTATGGAAGGAGATCCTATTGAAGGGGTATGTCCTATGGAAGGGGGAGGTCCTTTGGAAGGTGTCGTTCTATGAATAAAGATCCTATGGTAGGGTGAGGTCTTATGGTAGGTGGAAGTCCATAGAAGGGGGAGGTCCTCTGGAAGAGGGAGTCCTATGGAAGTAGGGGTGATGTCCTACGGGAGGGGGGAGGTCCTTTGGAAGGCGACGTTCTATGAATAAAGATCCTATGGAAGGGTGAGGTCTTATGGGAGGTGGAAGTCCATAGAAGGGGGAGGTCCTATGGAAGTAGGGGTGAGGTCCTACGGGAGGGGGGAGGTGACGTTCTATAGAAGAAGATCCTAGGGAAGGGGAGTCCTATGGAAGGGGTTGGGAGGCCATATAGAAGAAGGAGTCTTATAGGAGGCGGAAGTCCTAAAGAAGGGGAAAGTCTTATGGAATGGCGAAGTTCTATAGCTGGAGAAGTCCTATGGAAGGGGAAGGGGCCTACGTAGTGGGTATTACACAGTCCCTCGTAAGCTAATCTTGAAGTTTGTAAGAGTTCCTGATTGTGTTAGTTGATTGAGTTTTTTTTTCAGTTCAGTTGAATTTTTTCAGGCGATTGTGTTTGTTTTTTTATTTGTGTGTGTGTTTTCTTTAGTTCTGAATTACTGATGTTTTATTTCGTGGATCTTAGGAAGATTTTCCCAGTGATTTTTTTCCCATTGACTTTTTTTTATGTAGGTTTTTCGTTCTGAATTACCAACGTATTTTTTTTCTTGGCCTTTGATGAGCTATCTTCTCGCGAAGCCGTAGTATAGATCTTAAAGAATATAAAGGATATATGTAAAAAATATAAAGGATTTAAAAAAATGCTTATAAAAAAAATTTAGTGAAAAGAAATTGAGGAAAAAGCAAGAATAAATATGTAAAAACATGCATGGTAAAAACAAAAATAATAAAGCAAAATAAAATAAAATAAAATTAAAAGAATATAAAGGATTTATAAAAAACATGCTTAAAAAACATTCAGTAAAGAAATATTGAGGGAAAAGCAAGAGTACATATGTAGAAAATGCATGGTGAAAAAAATAATAAAATAAAATAAAATAAGTAACCAGGAATATCATTTAGGAAAAAAAACCTTGGGGATTATCCTTAAGGAATTTCCGGTGTTTTTTTTCCTCCATCGATTACGTTTCCCCATTTACTTACGGTCCATTCTAGATGCTTTGCAACTTACTGCAAATCACTTATATCAACTTGCTGGATTGCAAAACAACACTTCTTCGTCGCCTTGTGGCGTCGTACGTTCTGGGAAAGAAACGTCGATGATGAAAGCGACGACTTGTGGGTGGCATTTGCAGCTTACTGAAGTGTCAGGTGGCATGACACTTGATGTGTATAAGTTCTGTGTGTCTGGGCTTATGAAGTCGTTATGTGAATAGTACTTGTATAGGGCGAATCTTGACTTACTTTCTGCTAAAATGCTTGTATGGATTCTATTGTTGAGAGAGAGAGAGAGAGAGAGAGAGAGAGAGAGAGAGAGAGAGAGAGAGAGAGAGAGGGCCAAGCAAGCAAGAAAGCAATTTAATTATAAAGGAACCTTACAGAGAGATAGAAATCTATGATGAACTTCTTCTTGTGTCGTCAAATAAAACAAAAACTCAATTTCAAATCTCCTTTTCTGTAGTCAAATGAAAAACCTTTACTTTCAACACAAACTTTCCCCATTGTTTTCTGTGTTGGTGCATTTTTATTACCGGTTATGTTTTTTTTTTTTTTTTTTTTTTTAGCAGTTTTGAAAATGGTATAAGTATTTCAATATTAGTAATTTCCTCCTGCTGAATGGTAAACGTCAAGAAATTGTAGGAATGATATTTGTTTACCTTGACGTTCTTTTACTTTTAACTTTGTAGATTTTAAGCAGTTCTTTTAGGTTATTTGCCCTTGTCCTGCTGTAGTACTAGAAAGTAAATAACTTTTATTCCAACCTCCCGTAGGTTATGGAAGTAAATTTCTGTTTGATACGCACAGGCGAGTGATCTTTGTGTGTGTGTGTGTGTGTTTGTGCGCGCGCGCGGGCTTGTATGTCTCTGAATTCATAGGAAGTGTCCAAAAATAAAGAAAAGGAACCTCGGGTAGAATTAGAGATTTATCCTAGGTAATTTTAGCCTACTCTGAATTCGAAGTTAAGTCTTCCCGTGGGAGCCATTTACAGATACAAACGAGGATGAGAGAGAGAGAGAGAGAGAGAGAGAGAGAGAGAGAGAGAGAGAGCTTTTATTTCGCTTCTCAGAACGGCATTTGCGTAATTTAAGGAGAAATTAAAAAGGATATTCTATACTCTTGTGAGCACTTGCCATGACTGGCTTTTCTCTCTCTCTCTCTCTCTCTCTCTCTCTCTCTCTCTCTCTCTCTCTCTCTCTGCTACATATTCGTTCATCAGTTGTTTGTGTTTTTTGTTCCTCTGTCAGTTTGTTATATTTGTTTTTTAATAGTTTGATATCTTTATGTTCACAATTCATCCCCACTAATACTTATCACTGTTGAAGCTTACGTCCAAGAGAGAGAGAGAGAGAGAGAGAGAGAGAGAGAGAGAGAGAGAGAGAGAATATGTTGACTTGTTTACAGTAAATAATGCTTTGTTGCGTCATTGAAAGAGAGAGAGAGAGTGAGAGAGAGCGCTCGGCGACTTCCAAGAAAGAAAATAGACCACATTAGCTACAACAAACAGGATTTTTTACTTCGAGTACATTTTGTTTATTGTTGTTTCTGGGGATCTTTCTGTCTTTTTGTTCTTTGTATTTTTTTTTAAGTTATCTGTCCTGCTTTATTTTGTTCTCAAACTTTTTACGATGTAAGCAGTCGTTCTTATTACTGTTGTCACAAAAAAGAAAAAAAATATATATATACTATATGTATGTATGTATGTATGTATGTATGTATGTATATATACATTTGTATATGTATGTATGTATAACATGCTATGTGTACGTGCATGCAAAAATATATTAATTCCAACAAATAGAGCATCCTTGCGCTTTGAACCACGTAAAAGCGTTAAGCAAATATAATTACAGATTTTGTTTGTGTCTTTGAAAGAAAAACATAAAATAACACTTAAAAAAAACAACAGCACTAATTAGCGAAACTTTCATGGACCCAAAAGAGCAGCGATGAAAGTTAACGAGTAATATTAGCTTAATATTTTTTTAGCTTTAATTGGGATCATGTCATAAAACAAACTATTTTCTCTCTTTCTTTTGTTGAAGTATAAAATATTTCGTTAATGATGCTACTTGTGATATTTTCAGGATTAGTGACCTGTTTTTTTTATTATTTGTATTTTGCTGCAAGCGTATATTTATCAGCATTACGCATTTTTGTATGTGATAATCATGAGGTAGGGTGGTCTTGTTGTCATTATTATATATAAGATTTTAAGAAGTAAAGTCTTCTCCTTTTTTTGTTTTTTATTTCAATTATATTACTTAACTTTCATAAAATTGTGCATAAGCATATATTCTTCTTCTCTTCTTCTTCTTCTTCTTCTTCTTCTTCTTCTTCTTCTTATTATTATTATTATTATTATTATTATTATTATTTTATTATTATTATTTTTTTTTATTTTTTTTTTTTTTTTTGCTCTATCACAGTCCTCCAATTCGACTGGGTGGTATTTATAGTGTGGGGTTCCGGGTTGCATCCTGCCTCCTTAGGAGTCCATCACTTTTCTTACTATGTGCGCCGTTCTAGAATCACATTCTCCTGCATGAGTCCTGGAGCTACTTCAGCCTCTAGTTTTTCTAGATTCCTTTTCAGGGATCTTTGGATCGTGCCTAGTGCTCCTATGATTATGGGTACGATTTTCACTGGCATATCCCATATCCTTCTTATTTCTATTTTCAGATCTTGATACTTATCCATTTTTTCCTCTCTTTCTCTTCAACTCTGGTGTCCTATGGTATTGCGACATCAATGAGTGATACTTTATTATTATTATTATTATTTTATTATTATTATTATTATTATTATTCAGTAGATGAAACCTATTTATACGGAACAAGCCCACCAAAGTGGATATTAACTTGAAATTCCAGCTGCTAAAGAATATAGTAGTGTTCATTAGAAAGAAGTGAGAGGAAGTAAAAAAAAATGAACAAAAAGATAAAGAGATAAAAATGTATTTAAAATACAATAAGAATAGGAATAGTGTTAGGGTAATAATGCTGCCATCCATATTCGTTGAAGATATTAGTATCTTATTCAAATCAAGCAAATTCACACGTCATTCCGTGCGCTCGGATACATCATGCAGACGCAACATTCTTGACATTTGCCGTAATCTGCTCCAGGGCACTTGGGACATATTTGACCTTCGCTGTTGACTGAGAGGACGTTCCCGTAAGAGAGACGTTGGAGAAAGAGAGATAGAGAGAGAGAGAGAGAGCTCTCGTTCGTTTCTGATTCTTCCTGTTGCGTCACGCGCGCGGTAGATTTTAACCAGGAGAGCCGGAGTGAAAAGTAGATAGATTTAGGAAGTGATAAAATCTTATAAACAAAAGTTACGTGGTATCTTCTCCCTGGAATTCACTGTCGTAGTTCGGTAGACGAGAAAATGTTGGAAGTGTTGAACTTGTTTGCTTATTACTGTTTCTCGAGCATAGTGAAATAAAGATAGATTTATGGAAGTAATGCCAGACAAATAGAAGATATAAATAAGTACATACAACAAGTAACTCGATGCTTCAGAGTTACGTGGCAGCATTTATCTCAGAAATTCAATTTTGCAAGAGAAAATGCTTGTTTATTTATTTCCTCAATCCAAAGGCGTTCCTCTCTCTCTCTCTCTCTCTCTCTCTCTCTCTCTCTCTCTCTCTCATCTACCCTTGAGGTAATACTCAAAACTGATAGGCAACCTCGCTGAGGTCAAAAAGGACGGCTCCACACTCCCTCCTCCCTCACGACGGGATTCCCAAGAAGGAGGAGGAGGAGGAGGAGGAGGAGGAGGAGGAGGAGGAGGATTGCGACAAGTGGTGCAACCAATGGGAGTCGGTCCCCTCTCCTCCTCCTCCTCCTCCACCTCCATCCTCTCTCGGTTACTACCTTTCCTCTGCCCTTCACATCCATTCCTTCCTCCTCCCATCCCCTTCCTCTTCTTCCAATCCCCCTCCCCCTCCCCCCCCCCCTCCTCCTTCAACCCATACTCCCCCACCCCCCCTTCCTCCTACCTCTCCAACCACCAAAATCCTCTTGTCCTTATGGCCGTGTCGTCAAATTCCTTCAAGGACAACCACTCTTGGTAACAAGAAGCTTTGCCTTGGGGGGATGGAAGTGCGTATTTAGGGGGCGAGGTTAGGAGGGGGGGGGGAGGGTCGGTTACCACATGATTCAGCAATTGGAGTGTATGTTTTGTTTTGCGTGCTTGCTTTCCTTTTTTTTTTTTTATCTTAATGCTTGTTTGTGTTTCTTTCTCGGCTTTTTTTTTAAAATCCTGTTGATCTGGGTTCCTCGTATTAATAAGTGTCTTGTTTTGTATATAATTGAGTCTATTGTTTTGTTTTCTCATTATTTATGCTATTGCATTTTTTTTATAATTTTTTATAACCAGTTAACCTTACATCTAATCTCTCTCTCTCTCCCTGTAAGACACATTTTATAACCAGTTAAGTACTTACGCCAACTCTCTGTCTCTCTCTCTCTCTCTCTCTCTCTCTCTCTCTCTCTCTCTCTCTCCGTAAGACACATTTTATAACCATTTAAGTACTTACGCCAACTCTCTCTCTCTCTCTCTCTCTCTCTCTCTCTCTCTCTCCGGGATCCTAGGCCCTAAGTATCTCATGCGTGTTACCTATCCTTCCCTCCTGCCATTTGAAGTCCCTCACACGCATCCTATCTGTCCTTCAAGCCCTACGACGTAATGGGATCAATTAAAGTCCTTCCCTCACCTCCTCCCGCAGGATTTCTGGAGGACCTAAAGGTGCCAAGGTGCCTGTTGGCACTGGTGGCATCCTGCTCTACTCATTCGGCTTCTTCTTCTTCTTCTTCTCTCTCTTATTCCCTTCCGACTACTACCTATTCTCATTTTCTCATCATCATCCTCTATTCTTCATC
Source organism: Macrobrachium nipponense (assembly GCF_015104395.2). Classification (NCBI taxonomy): domain Eukaryota; kingdom Metazoa; phylum Arthropoda; class Malacostraca; order Decapoda; family Palaemonidae; genus Macrobrachium; species Macrobrachium nipponense. Next base: position 80,752,703 of record NC_087211.1, on the reverse strand, counting down.
TTCTTCTTGTCTTCTTCTCCTCGTCCTTCTCGTCCTTGGCCTCTTTTTTCTCCCTCT
>NC_087211.1:80747646-80750146 GCF_015104395.2 Macrobrachium nipponense | reverse complement strand
AATTTGTCGTTATTTACGACGATGGGGTAAAATTGGGAGTTTTTTTGTTTGTTTGTTTTTGTTACTAAGGTCGGTGCTTTAATGATTGGTAGGGGTCGGTATGTGCAAGGGTGTCCTTGGGATCGTGTTTAATGTAGTATTTTATATAATATATATATATTACTCAGTCTATTTCCCACCAATAGAGATAATTCCAGTAGATGTTAAAGGATGAGGTTGCCAGCCTCACATCCCTTCTCAACCTTGCTTCGACCCACCACATTCCACCGCGTTTCAGGTACGCAATTCACTTGTCTAGGTCAAACAGAGCTGAGGCCTAAACCGCTCCGTCCGTCCGGGGAATCGACCGCTGGTTCCCTGTCATTGCATAACATTATAGTCGTCTTTGTTCACGTTTCGAAAAGTTGGATTTGCAAAGCATTTCCTTCCTTGACATTCAAGATCTTATCTCGAACTTTCTCCCGGGTGGATGGGGGTGGGGGTGGGGTGGGGGTGGGGAGGAAGTTAAAACGGGAAAAAAAATGGATAGGGAGATGGGAAAGCCTATCTAAAGGGGAAAGTCTCTTAGAGCTCTGTTGTCTTTATTGGAATCACAAACACCCTCGATAGTGGAGCCGAAGACAGCCTCAACATCCTGCTGAGGATTCCAGTGAATAATGAGGCTCCGGCTGACGTCTCTTAAAAAGAAAAAGGAACGGGGGAGGGGTAGGTAGAGTCCGATTGTAGGGTTAGGATGGGGAAATTGGTTGCTGTGGTCTTTTAATTGGATGGTGGTGGGTAGGGTGGGGATTGGGAAGAAGTAAGCGTTGATAATGGGGCCGTGACGTCTTTAGTTTATCGGTTGTCGTAAGATGATGCGAGATGCTTGGAGATTCTCTCTCTCTCTCTCTCTCTCTCTCTCTCTCTCTCTCTCTCTCTCATTGGAGGTTGACAGACCAACTGACCATTTTGCCAGTTTTAAGGATGGCGCTGAGATACTTCCTTAATTTTTTTTCTTGAAAGCATTTGCACCTCAATAAATAATGCTCAATGCAAATATTAAATAACATTCAATAAAAATAATAAATAATATTCAGTGGAAAAATGATATCCCATAAAAAATAAAGTAATATTCAATAAAAGATAATAAGTCATATTCAATAAAGATAATAAATAATATTCAACAAAAAATGATAAATAATGTCACTTGTAATATTCACTCAAGAATAATAACTAGTATTCAGTGGAATATAATCAATAATATTCAACAAAAATGTTAAATTATATTCAATAAAAAATATATATTTATTGTTTGTATTGAATGTTTTTAAATTTGTTAATATAATTTTTTAAATTTTACCATCTCTCTTAGAATAATGTTTCCTTTGCTTATCAAGTGAAAAATCTCCACACGAAAATGAAAATTTGGACTCAGAAAGCGCATCAGAAATTCGATTAATTAAGTCGAAGATAAAGAATGGCATGAGAGAGAGAGAGAGAGAGAGAGAGAGAGAGAGAGAGAGAGAGAGAGAGAGCATTTACGAGGAGGTTAAATAGGAGATAACAATTTACGAGGAGGGAAAGGAAGAGATAACAATTTACAAGAGAGAGAGAGAGAGAGAGAGAGAGAGAGAGAGAGAGAGAGAGAGAGAGCAGTTTAGAAAATGGGAAAAAAGAATCCACGAATACAAGAAGAAAGATGAAAGTTCTCCGTCTGGAAAAAAACATCGTCTTAGAACATTTACGAAAGAGGAAGGAAAGAATAAAAAAAGAAGACGAATAAGTGGGGAGAGAGGGAGATAAAGAAAGAGAAAAGAGAAAAGGAAGAAGAGAGCCTGTGAGAAACGTCGGGAACTTTAGGAGGGCGTAAATCAGGTGACCAGGAGAGCAAACTTTTGCCGCCCAATTGCTTCCGGCCCCCAATTTGCATAACACCTAAACAAGAAGGCCACAGAGGAGAGAGAGAGAGAGAGAGAGAGAGAGAGAGAGAGAGAGAGAGAGAGGACAATACACGCGAAGAGAAGCGAGAGAAAGAAATAGCAATTGACGAGGAGGAAAAGGAAGACAAGGCAATTCACGAGAGAGAGAGAGAGAGAGAGAGAGAGAGAGAGAGAGAGAGAGAGCCTTGCATCGCGTGTGCTTTATATTCAAGAGAGGATCTGGCTCCTGATCTCCGCAGGATGATATTTTCACTGGTGTCCCGCGGAGGACAGAGAGAGGAGAGAGAGGAAATACAAAAGGTCCTGCTTACGACGCGACGAGACACCAGGACATCTCTCTCCTCTCTCTCTCTCTCTCTCTCTCTCTCTCTCTCTCTCTCTCACTTGCGTGTGGGGGTGGGGGTGAAGGGAGGTGGGAGACGCCTGCTGAATTACGTATTATTGGTTGTTGGTCTGGTTCTTGTCCCCTATTTTGCCATAGGGATTTTCGCTCAAGCCAAATGATCTTTATGTCAACAAGATAAAGACGAATGGAGAGGGGGGGGGGGGGGGGTGGAGGTGGGGTGTGGAAAGGGTTTTAG
>NC_087211.1:80737646-80745146 GCF_015104395.2 Macrobrachium nipponense | reverse complement strand
TGAAAGGACTAGTCTCGTCCTTACGTCTACGAGAATTAAATTCCATCACTAAACCGTCGAGCCACCAAATGAGGTTAGACTCCATTTTCGGTCGGGCCTAATTCTACCTGTCGAAATCAGATAAGGCAGAGACATCTTGGAAACTGTTTTGCCGGAGAATAAAGTGAAAGAATTCGTTTTGCTTAAACGAAGGAGTTTTAGTGGTCAAGATTGACAGTTTATACTGACGTGTGTTGAAATTTGGAGAAAGGTCGTCGGGTGCGAGAAAGTCCAAACGTGACCTTTTTCTGTTAATACTTCCTGTTTTAGTAAATTAAACTTTGTCTTCCTGTTAACCATGGATGTTCTTTTAAAGCCCAGTAGGAACAATGAATAATTTCAGAAGTATTTAGGCAAGGAATGAGAAAACAAATGACGTATTTGTACGTATTGCAAGCTTGGACTACAACCCCTTTTGGGAACTGTTTCTTTTGTTTTACTCTCTAGGATTGTTAGGCTTGCAGTAGTGGAAAAGTATCCAAAATATGTTACTAGGAAATAGATAGGATTGATAATGAATAATTATCACATCACCGTGATTCATATAGATCATTCGAGCTACAAATGTCCTTTAATATCTAATTCGCTCTACCTCGGAATTGATATATTTTCATATATGTACCGAAGGGGAATTTTTAGTTGATAATAATTTCGTCCCCTCATGGGATCAAACCACCGTCCAGTGGACGGGAACGAAATCAGGACGGCCTAGTGACGTTATCGAGTCGGCCAACAGAGAGGCTATAAGTTTATATCGATTCCGGCCTTACAAATCCACCGTCGACACAAAGAAGGCTGGATGTAGTCAGTAGAATAAATTAGAACATAACCAGACCTTCTATTGCTGCCTTTATATTAACAGAGTGACTTAACATGAATAAAGTAAAAGAAGAAAAAACTATCTTTTCACTGTCTTGGAAAGCAGTCTTCGACAGAAGAAAATGTCCCTCTGTAAAGAAACGTAAGACATAAAAACACATAAAAAGAAAAAAAACAATGGCTACAAAGGTTCACTGAAACCAAATGACCTTTCCCCAGTTTTAGTGAGTTTTTTTATGCTTGTGCCTGACAATTTTGCAAACTTCATCACGCAACGGAGTTTCCCCCCCCCCCCCCCCCCACCCCCCCCCCCCCCCCACCGGTGGAGACATGTCCCTTCCTTTACCCTATGAGTGGGGGGGGGGTGGGTTATGGGGGTTGGTGGAGGAGAGTTGTTATTCTCTGTAGCTTTCAGAAAGAATGATACTTGTTTACAACTATAACACTGATTACTCATTCATTTGTGGAAACCGTGGATGTATTCGCTCATAATTCCTTAATGTCTTGTGGCTTGCTCCTTAGGGTATGCTGATTTTGAGAGATATTCAGAATGATAGTAATTTACTTTAAAAGTCAGATAATAGTAATTTACTTTAAAATGCTTTTCGTTTACATTGTGAACGATTTCATTTATTCAGGTAATTGGAGGCATCATAAAAAGGTTGTGGAATCATGCAAGCAGAGGTTTCGTAATATTAAAACTCTTGTCGGATTAGCATGTATATCTTGTATATTTTCTATTGGTGTTAAACCCAACGAGACACACGCATATATGCATACTATATATGTATATGTATATAAATAAATAACTATATATATGTGTATATATACACACACATTATATAGTGTAATATTATATGATATATATATATATATATATATATACTATATATATTATATATATATATATATATATGGTCACCAGACCCCATTCCAAGAGCAATATCACAAATAAATACGTATACTATAGGAGGACGACAATGTAAAGTGAATGTAAACTAACTCTCTCTCTCTCTCTCTCTCTCTCTCTCTCTCTCTCTCTCTCTCTCTCTCTCTTCTCTCTCTCTCAGATATTATGTCTCTCTAGCTCTCCCCCATCCCTCTCAAAAGTTCTCTCTCTCTGTTTTGAGTATAAGATCTACTTGTTCTCTCTCTCTCTCTCTCTCTCTCTCTCTCTCTCTCTCTCTCTCTCTCCCCGATGCTTGAAAAAGAACGAACTGGAATCCATAAATAGTTTGTTAACATGGGAATTTGTCTTTCATTTGAAATCTATATATGTGTCTTGTTTGTATATGTGTTGCCAGTGAGTCGTTTTTTTATTTTGTTTGTTGATTTGTTTCCGCTCTGCTATTTTAAGCTCGTTCATGTTTTCCGAATAGAATTTTTGCTCGTTGTCAATTGCAGTACGAATTTTATTTTTGTGTTTTGCCGTTTGTAATTGTATCACTGATCTTTGTTGCTTATGTTTTGTCTATTTTTTTTATGTATGGTCTCTGAAGTACTAAATATTCCAATGTGCTTTTTAATATCGCTTTTCGGTTTTTGTAACTATAATTTATTTTACGTTTGTTCATACATTTTTACCCGTTTTGCTTTGTATGTTCTACATGTTCTCTACTCATTCCTTTCCTTCATTTATTTATTCGTAAATATATTTTAGTCTTTTTAATACCGTATGTTTTACCCCTTAAGCTACTAAATATTCTAATGTGCTTTTTAATATTGTTTTTCGCTTTTTGTAACTTTAATCTATTTTACGTTTGTTTATACATTTTCACCCGTTTTGCTTTGTATGTTCTCCAAGTTCTCTACTTATTCCTTTCCTTCATTCTTTATTCGTAAATATATTTTAGTCTCTTTTTAATATCGTATATTTTACTCCCATACCAAATTGCATTTCTCTCTGCTCAGTCATTTTTTTCCACCCTCCTGTCCCATCCACCTCTTTCATCCTTATACCCCCTCCCTCCTTATCCTCCTCCTCCCTCCCTCCTTCCACCAAAGGGCGTGCAGGATCTTTGATCAAGGATCGGGGTACAAACAGAATCAAAGGGCCCCGCGCGTAGGAGAAAGAGAGCCTATTGATTCCCGTGTTCCCGTGAAAACTCGTCCTAGTGAATTTATGAATGATAGCTCGGGCTGTGGGGGGCGGGGGTGCCTATGGGACTCTGTACGAATCCCCGTTCGTGGAGGTTCAAGGTTCGGTATCTCTGCTTAATGAAGGTTCGTCATTCGACGCTGCTAGTCTCTAGATTGTGAAGTTTCAGTGTCTCTGTTTTAGAACGCTCTGTATGTTTTTTTATGAAGGTTTTCGGTATCTATGTTTATGAAGGTTTGACGTTCGACGCTTCTAGTCTGTGTTTATGACGGTTTTGTATATCTGTTTATGAAGGTTCTTTATCTCTGTTTATGAAGATCTTGTATCTCTGTTTATGAAGGTTCAATGCCTCTGTTTATGAAGGTTCTGTATCTCTGTTTATGAAGATTCTGTATCTCTGTTTATGAAGGTTCAGTGTCTCTGTTTATGAAGGTTCTTTATCTGTTTATGAAGGTTCTTTATCTGTTTATGGAGGTTCATTGTCTCTGTTTATGAAGGTTTTTTTTCTCTGTTTATGAAGGTTCATTGTCTCTGTTTATGAAGATTCTGTATCTGTTTATGAAGGTTCTTTATTTCTGTTTAGGAAGATCCTTTATCTGTTTATGAAGGATCAATATCTTTGTTTATGAAGATCCTGCATCTCTGTTTATGAAGATTCTGTATCTCTGTTTATGAAGGTTCTTTATCTGTTTATAAAGGTTCTGTACCTATTTTTATGAAAGATCAATATCCCTGTTTATGAAGATTCTGTATCTCTGTTTATGAAGGATCCACATCTCTGTTTATGAAGGTTTGTCATTCGACGCTGCTAATAATCTCTGTTTATGGAGGTCCAGTGTCTGTCGATGAAGATGACGTATCTCTATTTCTGAAGGTCCGGCGCTCGACGCTAATCATGTGTTTATGAAGGTTTATATCTCTCCTTTGATTACCTAGTTCCATTCTTGGGTACGATTACTCCCATAATGAAGACTATAATTTTTCTGGCTTGAACCACTTGGTTTCCTGCAGCGATTCTCTCTGCTTTCTTGCGACCCAGTGAAGGTCATCCCAGAAATCCAGAAATCTGGGTCAAGGTCATTAGGTTTTTACTTTATTTCCCAAGGATTCTTTAGCTGGGAAAAGTCTGGGAGAGACGGTAAGTATTTTTCCTTATATTCGGCAGTATTTTTGAGACTTCTCTTATATGGTTTTATCTTTTTCTGGAGTATAGAGTTTAAGGGTGGATAGATTATTTAGGATATATTATTTTAAATTGTCTTAAGATATATATATTTTGAGAATTTTAAAAATTAGCTGACTATACAAAGACGATATTTTTGTGTGTACATGGAAGCTAGTCGACTTGGGTAATTCAATCTTTTTTCATAGATTTCTAACACTCCAAGTCGAAATTCTGGAGTCACTCTCCATCTTCGAATTTCCCCCTACAACCCCCCCCCCCCCCACCCCCCCCCCCCTAAACCCCGCCCCCTTTTTTTTTTTATTTTTTTTATTTATCCTTGTCTAAAATTCCCATTCCTATTCCCGTTCGTTCGTTCGTTGTATTTTCCATCCATTCCTATTCCTTTTATTGTGGGCTATAATTCTCCATCCGGCGAATTCCTTGTCTGCAGCCTCTGCATCCAAGGTGCCCAAACGGAAACTGAGAGAGAGAGAAAGGCTCACTTTGACAGCCTTACGGTGCTCGCTCCTCAATGGCTGACAACCCTACGAGACTCAATTCCCAACGGTTGACAACCTGGCGATGCGATTAGAACCCCCGAAAATGGATTATATATCCTTCGACGTATGGCGGTTTGGGGGTTTGGGGGCCGGGGGAAGTCGGAGGGAAGGGGAGGGGGGAAGAGTTCTGCCTGAGAAGAGGCGACGTCCTGTCCCTTATGCCTGCAGCTGGCTCTTTCCTCCGTTCAGAGCTGCCTGCTGCTTCAGCTGGCTCCTGCTTCAGCTGCCTTCTCCAGAAAACTCGAGACTCGAAGGTCTTTGGAAGATGGACGGCCGGATGGCAAGTCGGAAACAACGTTGCCCAACTTGATTGATGGGTTTCCCATCGTTGGGTCGTTGCGTTGCATACGTTTATATATATATATATATATATATATATATATATATATATATATATATATATACGTATATATATATATATCTATATATCTATATATCTATATATATATATATATATATATATATATATATATATATACATATATATATATATATATATATATATATATATATAGAGAGAGAGAGAGAGAGAGAGAGAGAGAGAGAGAGAGAGAGAGAGAGGAGGTGGCCTCGTTGTAGGGATGTGAAGATTTCGCAAATTTTTATGGTGTAATTATCTACAGCAATATTTCATGCGTGAGTTTCCTCGCTTCTGATTTGATTATATGAGTGTTTTAGTTCTTCTTATTCTTCTCTTACTCCTATTTCTATCCTCGCTATCTCCTCTCCCCCCAACTGCAGCAACAGATGGCAACTTCATGCAGTTACGTCATTCACATTATGTCAACACCATCGAATATATGATTAAGTTCAGTATTGATATAATTTTGCCAGATTTTGAAATAATTAGAGCGTATAATTAAGGCGAAATCGATTCCTTTTAAGTGTCATTTCAGTCTTTTGAAAGCTGTCGTGAGTATGAAGTCTTTTATCATAATATCTCAAGACTTTAATCCCCTTGATAGATCCTGATGTAAGAAAAAATGAAAAATTAAATTAAAACCCAATATAAGTTGATGTAAAAAATTGTAAAATCTTAAAATGCTGAGTTAAATGCATTCATTAATTGTAAAAGAATTCATTGCACACAAAAATGAAAAATGAGGAAAAGGGAATTGTAAAATCTTGAAATGAAAAATGAAAGTGTTTGCATTCATTATTAAAATATTTACAACACAAAAATTAAAAAAATGAGGAAAAGAGTATTGTAAAACTTTGAAATGAAATTTGAAGTGTTGCATTAATTTTTGAAATATTCACGACACAAAAATGAAAAAAAATGAGGACAAGGGAACAGTAAGACCTTAAAATGCAAAATTAAATGGCTACATTATTAATTATTAAAATATATTCACATCACAAGAATGAAAAAAAAGAGGGAGAGAGCATTGTAATACCTTGAAATACAAAGTGAAATGTGGACTTAATCATAAAAAAACTCAAAACCCAAAAATTAAGAATGAGGAAAAGAACATTGTAAGACTTTGAAATGCAAAATGAAATGTCGACATTAATCATAAAAAACTCAGAAAACAAAAATTAAAAACGCGTAAGTAAAACGAGACATAAAATGCAGAATTGAAATGTTGACATTAATCATAATAAAAAAACTCATAACGCAAAAAATGAAGAACGTGGTAGCAAAATGAGACGCATCTCTGAACCCAGCGAAGAAAGATAAAAAGAAAGTTAAAAAAAAAAATCCCGGATCAAATTAAGTCTGCTTGTGAAGCCTCAAATTGAAAACGTCAGGAAGTGAAGGGAAGTGAGAAGGACGTTTATATTACTTGCCTTCTGAAGTCTTGAAGTCTGTAAGAGGGAATTATTTGGTTTTCCTGTAAGAGGGAATTATTACAGAGGTGGGTATTAGTCCGTAAACCCATCCGTCCGTCGGCTTTCCTGTCCGCCCTCAGGTCTTGAAAACGGCTGAGGGTGCAAGGCTGCAAATTGGTACGTTGATCATCCACCCTTCAATCATCAAACATACCAAATTGCAGCCCTCTAGCCTCAGTATTTATTATTATTAATTATTATTATTATTATTATTATTATTATTATTATTATTATTATTATTATTATTTTCATTTAAGGTTAAAGCTACCCATAAAAAGACAAAGGAAAAAAACAAACGTGTAAAAGGTAAATATAAAGGAAGATAAATATGAATGAAAGGTGAAATAAAATTATTAGTTATTTTATTTTCATTTAAGGTTAAAGCTAGCCATGAGAAGATAAAGGAAAAAATCAGTAACGTGTAAAAGTTAATATATAGTAAGATAAATATGAATGAAAGATGAAATAGCATTATTAGTAGTTTTTTTTTCATTTAAGGTTAAAGCCAGCCATGAGAAGATAGAGGAAAAAATCAGTAACCTTTAAAAGTTAAAAAAAATTTTATAACAAAGGAATATTAAATTATGGAATGACAAAGATGGAATAACATCAAAATCCATCAAATGTTTTAGGATGATCATAAGAGGAGGTCAGACAGATATGAATACAAATAGACGAAAAACAAGATTAAATTTAGCTACGGCAACAAATATCGATATAAAATTGCCAGAAACAAAAAAAAAAATCGGCTCGAACGAACACGAAAGAAATAAAGATGAAAAAAGGGGGAATAAAAAAAAATAATCGATGACAACATTGAAAAATCGACAAAGGGGAAACTTACCAACCACGGAAAGAAAAGAGAAGAAAAAGAAGAAAAAGAAAAACGAAATGAACGCGTAGAAAGGTAAGAGGGAAAATAAAGAAAAAAGAAAAAGAAAACATGAAGAAAGCCACATAAAATCTCACGAGCAGAACAAAGCAAA
>NC_087211.1:80725146-80730146 GCF_015104395.2 Macrobrachium nipponense | reverse complement strand
TTAGAAGTTCTCTCCCTCCTTCCTTTCGTGTTATGTATAGTCTGTCCGTATATTATTATTATTATTATTATTATTAATTATTATTATTATTATTATTATTATTATTATTATTATTATTATTATTATTATTATTATTATTATTATTATTATTTTATTATTATTATCATCGTAAAACAGCTTCAGTTCACTTCTTTATCTGCTCATGTAACAATATTATTTTAACGAAATATCACTTTTGAATAAAAAAAATGTAAGAAACATTACAAACATCACTTTAAAAAACTTTTATCTGCTCTTGTAATAATATTATTTTTTACAATATGTCGCTTGAAGGTAAACAATGTAAGAATGAGTATATACAACAACATCACTTTTATAAATAAAAAATTTTTTTTGTATCTGCTCTTGTAAAAATATTATTTTGACAAAATGCGGTTTTACAAAATATAACTTTAAAGTAAAAAAATTAATAAATAAAAAAATATTTTAAGAATGCTTACATACAACAACACCACTTTTACAGGAAAACCTAAAATCCGCTTTGATCTCCTCTTGCAAGAAACACTTACCCTACCTGCCACCCCTCCCCATGCTCATTGCATCCACAACCGAGACGTGTCATTTCGAATTAAGTCTTCGAGTCAGCTGTTCCCCCCCCCCCCCCCCCCACCCCCCCCCCCCCTCCCCCCCCCCCCCCCCCCCCGCACCTCCAACTCTTTTCGTCTTGGCATGAGACTCACGCGAATGGCCGATTCTGCATCGATTATCTTTGGGGATGGGGAGGTAGTGGGGAGATGGGAGTGATGGGCCCTGGGGAGGTATGGGGATTGATGGGGCTCGTGAAGTGGCCCAGACATCTTCTTCGTTTGCGTTTTGGTGTCCTGCCGGGGGCGGTAATGAGGACATTCTCAAGCGAGGCTGTGGTGCGTGTCGTTTCCATTTGCGTATATGGGTGTGGTGTATATGTGTATGTATATATATAAATATATGTATTATTGTATATGTATGTATGTGTACACTCTTATATACATATGTGTTTATGCCCATCTATCTATCTAACTGTATGTATATGTATGATATAAATATGTTGAGTATTATATATATATATATATAATATATATATATATATATATATATATATATATATATATATATATATGACTGGTAAAAAATGTCCTGACCCAACAGAATTCCATCCAATAAAAGTAGCCCCATAAAAACGTCAAATTATTGAAAGCAAGTACTATATTTCAGGGACTGAAATATGGTACTTACATTTTTTATTTATGCGTTTTCATGGGCTTTTCCCATATCATATATATATATATATATATATATATATATATATATATATATATATATATATATATATATATATATATATATATATATATATATATATATATATATATATATATATATATATATATATATATATATGTATATATAATTTAGTGTTTTCTTTGAGATAAACTATTCAATAAATGTAGAAACCCTTACTTTTTCCATATCTTTACAAAGCCTCTCTCAAGCTCTCAAGAGCTCGTAGCGTATATAGCTTCGTGGTGCTATCAAGAGTTTCCCACTCTTTGATTTTATTTCGGTCTTGTTAGGGGGTGAGAGGGGAGGAGGGGAAAAGAAGGGGGAAGGTGGGTAGTGGCCAAAAAGCCGTGACACGCGTCTCCAATTCCCGAAGGGGCCGAAAAGTTTAGTATGGGGTGGGACTGTGGGGCAAAGTGTCTTAAGGACCTCTATCGGCCGCCTGTATTGAACAATGTCGACGTTAATCGGACTGGGCACAAGTGCCTCCGTCGCCGTGACCTGCTTTCGGAAACGTGTCTTTAGGATTAAGTCCCAGTTCTTGACTTTCTGTTTTTGTGGAGGTGGGGTGGGATTGGGGGGTTGGGGGGGGGTGGTTTGGGGGGGGGGGTAGGGAAAGGGTGTGTGGTGGGGGCATGACCAGTCGTTTTAAGTCCCAATTCTTGACTTTTTTTTTTTTTACTTTTTTAAATTGTTTTTAGTTGCAGTGTCTTTTAGTTACACCTTGCTCCTATGGAGGTTTTTTCCTGTTATTGGGTACGTTTTATTTATTATTTTTTTCTCCGTCTTCTGTTATGTGTTTTTCGTTCTGCAAAATCGGTTTCCCTCAAGAGTTTCCCTTGCTTTTCCCCCCCTTCTTGTTCAGAGTTTGCATTATTTTATCATGTTGCGTTTATTATTTATAAAGTTTTAATTTTTTTCAATGTATCTTTATTCCAGATTTTCTCACCACCTTTTTCCAGAAGAAATGAATGTTAGCCCTTCCGAATTCTTTAGAGGTTACACTCACCGTTCGATTTCCTTTCAGTTAGTATTGAATCACAGAGTGAATTGATTATTAACCCCTAAAGATTCGCTGAATTTTATTCATACACCGGGAAATTGATAAGGTTAATTGAAATATTAAGAAAAATTAAGTAATTTATTGTAATTGAAAACTGTCCTATCAGCCAGGTGCTGATGCGGCAGCTAATACACAAAGTTGATCATCGTGAAGCTTGGGGGAGCGCAGTAATTCAGCCACTTCCAAATACCTTAAATATTACCAAATGCCTAATTAATCACTACACAATTATCGTATGCATATATCTAAATTTAATTATGAGCATGTGCAGCACTTATAACACTTGGAAAGTTGCATACCTTGGAAAATCTAAATATATATATATACCAACAGTCCAAACTGACGTCCACGTAGTACATAATTCATTATATCCCTGGAAGGGTACGAAACCTCGTATTACAAATATGCAAGGTATGAAACAGATGGTTAAATGAAAATACTAAAAAGTAAGTGATGGTAATTGGAAGGCATTTTAATATGGGAAAGCATTATCCCTCCAAATGATTTCGGATTGACAAACAAAACTCCCCCTGAGTTTTACAGACCCACCGATATCATCCTGGGACGAAGGCGAAGTACGTGTAGAGTGAGAGACTGCGATGAAGGAATGCTTCTTCCTGGCTGGGTTTAAACGGCGATTACATGTCGAAAGGAATAGTCGTCGTCACTTCAAAGATATAGCTGTATCCTTCCTATAGTCAATAGAGCTCAGAGTATCTGAGTTACGAGACCCTTCGTGATTGAAATCATCCTTCGTAACTGACTTAAGTTTCCGTCAACCTCAGGAAGAAAGCAAAATCATTAGTGGTTGGTAGGACAGAACCAGAACGGCCGCTGGAAGGCAGTTGAGCTGTTAACAACCAAGGGGTAGTTAAATATTTGAAAACTACGTTAACTGTCTTCCAGTGACCATGCTAATTAAACAAATAATAAAAAATACAAATTCCATATGGAATTTTAGTACAAAAGAAGTCAGGTTCATAATTTCGTGATTTTCAAAAGAAAAATCTCAATTACTTTTGTTTCAGCAATTGTGAATATCTGAGGTATATTTAATGATTAGAATTATAAAATCATTTTGTGCAAAAAAGTTGAGCGTATCGTAGTTTTTATGCAAAACTGGCTTTAAAATATTTATCATTATACATATTTGCATGAAATATCTGTCAATATTTGCTTCAAATATCAATTTATATTTATTTCAAGCCATATTTCACCTTATACACTCATTTAATAACACTTTTTGTTTTTATTTGAAAACCCAGTTCTAAAACATAAAAAGAAGACTAATTGAAATCCGGGTGTTGGAGACCGTAGAGTTTAAACGCTTCTCTGTTACCCAGGGTGGGTTGGGGTTAGAGGGGGGGGAACGTTTTAATGCCGTACAGTCACGACTTCATGAGATTCGGCAATATAATAAATGCAGATGGTCCCATATCTCATCTCGATTTAATTTAGCCAGGTTATTATTACGCGCGACTCGTAATGTTATATTCGCTTTATTTAACGTTAATTAACTTCCAGTAATTACTTTTCGATAAACGTAAGCCTTCGGTTTCGTAATTTTCGTTACGAGCCGATGGCCGGTGTCTCTCATTCTTCAGTTTTATGGGGCGCAGTTTTGTGTAATATATATATATATATATATATATATATATATATATATATATATATATATATATATATATATATATTATATAATTATATGCATTTGTATCACATCACCGTGATTCATATACACGCATTAAGCTACAAATTTCCTTTAATATCCAATTCGCTCTACCCCGGAATTAATGTATTTTCAGATAATGTTAACCGAAGGGGAATTTTTTGGTTGATAGTAATTTCGTCCTGTCTTGGATTCGAACCGGCGGACGGAGCAGAAATCAGAACTTCTGATACATACTGTGATTATTCGCTTTATTCCTTATATGAAGGTATTAAATAGTGAAGTAGACAATAGACTCTTGTCTCAGACATATATTTGACACCAAACCAGTCACCCTCTTGTCTACGTATTATAAGACGCAATTTCTCTGTAATATATTTGTTATACCATACATTGTCAACTTCCTTCTGATTTTTCGGGTCCAATTTAGCCGCATTCAGGTTCTCGTGTAGCAGTTTCAGAACATGTTCCTGAACCACACATCCCTCCCTTAGTATGTGTGTGTATATATATATGTTTGTTTGTGCATTGTGTGGACGTTTTTGTTCCTGGCAGTTTCAGGAGCAAAACCAAAACGTTTAAAAGATAGGAATAGCAGTCTGAGTCTGTTGGCATTTTTCCTTTGTTGTATGTTCTCTCTCTCTCTCTCTCTCTCTCTCTCTCTCTCTGTACTCGTATGTAAGTGTGTTAGTGTCAGAACCAACTTAGTTTCCCCTTATGACTGCTAATGGTTGCTGAAGGGTTTTCTCTCTCTCTCTCTCTCTCTCTCTCTCTCTCTCTCTCTCTGTGTGGGTTTTTCGCTGACATCCTTAATTCCGTGACGGAATGAAACGGAATATTTTTCGTTTGGTTTGGATGCATCGGTTTGCATTTTGCAACGTCGTTCACTGTTATTTATTCAGTGCACAAAATTTTTTTTATACATAGCTGGCTCACAATGATGCGTTT
>NC_087211.1:80710146-80720146 GCF_015104395.2 Macrobrachium nipponense | reverse complement strand
AAGTATCAAGATCTGAAAATAGAATAAGAAGGATATGGGATATGCCAGTGGAAATCGTACCCATAATCATAGGAGCACTAGGCACGATCCCAAGATCCCTGAAAAGGAACCTAGAAAAACTAGAGGCTGAAGTAGCTCCAGGACTCATGCAGAAGAGTGTGATCCTAGAAACGCACACATAGTAAGAAGAGTGATGGACTCCTAAGGAGGCAGGATGCAACCCGGAACCCCCACACTATAAATACCACCCAGTCGAATTGGAGGACTGTGATAGAGCAAAAAAAAAAAAAAAAAAAAAAAAAAATAATAATAATAATAAATGTTCCTCCTAAATCTGTATTTTTATAACGACAGAATTATGATTCATGATTCATCATCCTTAAATTAATACAGATCGTAATACACTTCTGTATAACCTTGTTTACGTATGCAATTTCAGTCTGCTTGATTTCCAAATCTTATTCGGCCTAGCCAGCGTTTGATTTGCTTGGTTTGTTCTTTCATATATATATATATATTATATATATATATATATATATATATATATATATATATATATATATATATATATATTTCCACACACACAATCATATATATAGTCTAATAAAAGTAGCCTACAAAAAACGCCAAATTATAGAAATTAAGTACTACTATATTTCAGAGACTGCTGTCTTTCTCTTCTTACCTGAAGAGAGAGACAGCAGCAGTCTCTGAAATATAGCAATACTTACTTTCTATATTTTGGCGTTTTTGTAGGTTCCTTTTATTAAATGGAATTGTGTTGTAAATGAAAAGCTTTACCAGTCACACACACACACACACACATACGCACGCACACAGATACACACACATACACACATACATACATATATATCTATATATATATATATATATATATATATATATATATATATATATATATATATAGTGTTTGTATATATGTATATATATGCTAGTGTTTGTGTGGCACACTACGTAACGTAAGGTTTTGCTTTTTTGTTTACGTATACGAACTTATCTCAACTCACCTTCGACAGGATGTATCAGTGATTCTAAACAATATATTTTTTATAACCTAAGGGAAACGGGACGCTTCTTGAAGCTCCTTTATAATAACACGGCCGGAGAGGGCCATATGCCCGAAAGTTATGGGTTAATTTAGTATGATAGCCTTCATTTCCCCTTCCCCGAAGCCTAGACACTTTCCGAGATAAAAGGAGGTAGTTTTCCCTTTTAAAAAAAGCCTTAATTTTTTTTTGTGCTTATTTACGTAACATGTTTTAATTCCATCCGATAACTGACTTTGGATCTCTCTAGATAGGGACCCCCCCCCCCCCCCAAGGGTTTTAACCCGGCATGGATCCACCTTTGGGGCGTGTTTAGTACAGGCAGATGACCTTAAAAGCATAAAAAAAATATTGTAAACATCACAAAAATATTAGTCATAGATAACGACCCTCTAAAACCCTTTTTGGGGGACGGGGTCACTATCATGGTAAGATCCCAAAATCATCTATTGATGGGGTGTTGGTGACGCAGAACTCGTGATTAAAACCTAGGCTGGAAAAGGAAAATAGAAACGGCGTTCTGTGTCCTATTTCAGCTCGTTAGCATCTTTGAGTTATGGGACGACTCGATGTTCTAGATAAACTAGACGAGCTGCTGACTGGTTCGTGCAGAGACCCTCCGTTGATAACTCTCTCTCTCTCTCTCTCTCTCTCTCTCTCTCTCTCTCTCTCTCTCTGTTCTCTTAAGGTGAAATGCTGATGCTGAAAATGATGCCTTGAGAGAGAGAGAGAGAGAGAGAGAGAGAGAGAGAGTGAGAGAGAGAGGAATTATTTTCTTTTAAGGTGAAATGACAAGGCTAGAAATGACATCTTATGAGAGAGAGAGAGAGAGAGAGAGAGAGAGAGAGAGAGAGATAATATATATATATATCAAGCGTTTTACCTGTCTCATCCTGCTCTGTAAGGAGAATATCACCTCCCCCCCCCAGTCCCCCCCGCCCCCGTCGCTAATTGTGCGGCGATGCCCAAGGAAGGAAGGAAGGAAGGAAGCTGGTATTGTTTTCAGAGACGTAGATGTGTGGGAATGACATCGAGCCCGAGATGATGATGATATTGCTTATCGAAAGAGAGAGAGAGAGAGAGAGAGAGAGAGAGAGAGAGAGAGAGAGTTGGTGAGTGCGGGGTGGGGAGGACAAAGCGTGCAAAGGCCTCCTGTTGGTTCCTCTTTAACAGGTGGCGGGCGATTGGGGGAGGGGGTTGGTGGAGAGGGTCGGAGGGGTGGGGGGGGGGGGAGGGGAGGAGGGTGAGGAGAGGGGTGGGGAGGGGGTTCCTAATAGGTGAGCCACGGGTTGGCCCCGTTCTCGCTTTGGAAACAGCTAGCCTACATCCAGCATCGCAGCCTATTTCTCCTCCTCCTCCTCCTCCTCACCTTGCTATGTTGCGTCTCTATTTTTAGAAGCTATGGAATGGTGTGTTTTTTTTTTTTGAGAGGGTGGGGGGGCTCCGTGCCCCACCCAGGGAGGGAGGGAGGAAGGGGGGATACATACTTTCGGGATGCAATGTCCAGAGCGTCCTCCTCATTCTCTTTCAATTTGCAAGGCGATGCTGCAACGGGCGACATTCCTTGGGATGGAGTTCTCGAAGAGGAAACTGTTTCCCGATTGTTATTCTTGATCCCATAAAGGAGAGAGAGAGAGAGAGAGAGAGAGAGAGAGAGAGAGAGAGAATTATTATTATCATCTCTAGCGCTGCTTGCTTGCCTGTGTGTGTGTGTGTGATGATGATGATGCTCCTTTTCAGGTGGGGATAGACTCCGGGCCTGGTTCTCTCTCTCTCTCTCTCTCTCTCTCTCTCTCTCTCTCTTTCACAAACACACAGCATTCTGTCACACCATTTTAGAACCTCTCTCTCTCTCTCTCTCTCTCTCTCTCTCTCTCTCTCTCTCTCTGTTTCGACAATGTAACCAAGTACCAATCGAGTTAACGTTATTTCGAAAACGAATGGGGCTGGCTTTTAGTACAATACATTGAACAAAATATACTACGCGTTCACTCTCCCTTTTCAATAACCTTTGGTTCGTGCGTCTGTAAAATCAATTGGCGATCTGGAGTCCTTTTTTTTTCTGTTTTTGTTTATTTTTCGTCTCGTATTTGGCAGTCATGGCCCAGTGAACCACACCCATAAGGTCTGAAGTGCTTTTGTAGCTGTGCCTATTTTCGTACAACTGTAGGTAGGTCTGTATATGTATATCTAGATATACATGTTGAATCACAGTTAAATCATGTATGTATGTATAACCATACATATATACATACTCGTGTGAATGCTTCTCCAGATGGGCAGGAGGATAAAGAGAGAGCGATAGAAACAGCTTTTAGGGAACGATGTTAAATCTCGCTTAAACCATGTGTATGTAACCATATATGCACATACTCGTATGAATGCTTCTTTAGATGGGCAGGAGGACAGAGAGAGAGAGAGAGAGAGAGAGAGAGAGAGAGTATTTAGGGAACGAGAAAGTTGTATTCGTCTTCGAGAAGGGAGTAGAAATATATTTCTTCTTCTTGTGGGCCCCTGAGTGATGAGATAACTTTTCCAATCATCAGTTGGTCATTTTTGTTGGCTTACTGTATCGTCCTCGTCCCTCCTCCCCACCATCTCCCCCCCCCCGCCCAATCCCCCCAACCCACCATTCCCAAAACAAGGTTCCTGGACGTAGCCGTTTTGAATGGGGCTGGAACCCTTACAGTCTGGAATATGGTTTTTGGATTGTCATTTGGAATGCACTCCAGGTGAAACCCTTATTATCTGGAATTTGTTCCAGCGGAAACCCTCGACTTCTGGAATATGCTTCATGAATTATTAGCGTCTGGAATATACACGGGATGGAACCTCTACCATTTGGAATACGGTCCAGATGGAATCTTAACACCTGGAATGTGCTCCAGTTGGAACCCTTACAATTTAGAGTATGGTCCAGCTGGATCTTTACCTTCTGGAATCTGCTCCAGCTGGAAGCCTTACCATCTTGAATATGATCCAGATGGAATCCATAACACCTAGATGTGCTCCAGATGGAATCCTCAACACATGGAATATGCTCCAGATGGAATCCTTAACACCCGGAGTGTGCTCAGATAGAATCCTCAACACCTGGAATATGCTCCAGATGGAATCCTTAACACCCGGAATATGCTCCACTGGAACCCTTTCCGTCTGGATAATGCTCCAGCAAGAACTATTACTATCTGGAATATGCTCCATCTGGAACCATTAGCAACTGGAACATGCTCCATAATGTTGTGCCTGAATGTATATGCATGTCTGTAAGAATTTTATATATATATATATATATATATATATATATATATATATATATATATATATATTATATATATACTATAGGACTATATATATATATATATTATATATATATATATATATATATATATATAGTGTGTGTGTGTGTGTGTGTGTGTGTGTGTGTGTGTGTGTGTGTGTGTGTGTGTATTCATTTATGTATTTATTTATTTTATTTATTTATATAAACATCTTACAGACAATCCTATACCTTTAACCCGAATTATTTATGAAATATTTTTTGGGCTGAAGTTTAAGAAACTGACAATATTGTGGATGAAATACTTTTAAAAGTGTTTCACACACACACCACACACACACAAACATATAGATATATATATATATATATATATATATATATATGTATGTATATATATATATATATATATATAATATATATATATAAACTTACAAGTTACAGAACACACGTGTATATGAAAGGACTGCCTTCGCATGAGCATTTACGGTCATATACTTCTGCATTTATAACACCACCCTAAACAGCCTTGCCTCGTGTGCATTATTATAGTACGTCCTCTAAGCCTCTGAAAACTTCGTAACACTCCGTGGGAGATGCACTTAAAAAAAAAAACGCGTTGCCATTATCTTTACTCTTAATTTTCGCTGCGAGGAGGATTGTCCATTAGCCTGCCACTGCTTTAATAAGATATTTTAATCTCTCTCTCTCTCTCTCTCTCTCTCTCTCTCTCTCTCTCTCTCTCTCTCTCTCTCAACGGGAACTTCACACCCGTGGCTAGAGTCAAGCCGTGTCTCTTCTGTTACAATACTGGGTTTCTGTTGGAGTGCTGCTGTGATGTGCTTTTTTTTTCCAGTGCCTGGTTTATGTGTGTGCATGAGAGAGAGAGAGAGAGAGAGAGAGAGAGAGAGAGAGAGAGAGAGAGAGAAGGGGGCTTGGGATGGGGAGAATTTTTCCAATGATTCTGTGTGTGCTTTGCTGTGGGGGTTAGAGAGAATTTTTCAAATGCTTCTGTGTATGAAGAGAGAGAGAGAGAGAGAGAGAGAGAGGAGAGAGAGAGAGAGCGAGCGTCCTTCAAATTATCCCATGTAAGTCGTAGGAAAAGACGGCTCTTACGAGCATTTATCCTACTATCATGACGATATCGCCCTCCTCACTAGGGGGGGCTGGGGAAGGGGGGGGGGCGTCGCGCCCGAAAAGAAACAGCTTTTAACGCTGTTTGTTTAATGGCAGCGCGGGGAATAATATTTCGAATTTTACGCCGTATTACGAAGGCATCTCGCCATTCTCATAATTTCGTCAGTAATGCGAGCTTTGGGTGGCTCCTATTGTGCTCTTTTGTGTGTGTGTGTGTGTGTGTCTTTTTATTGGCTCTCAGTATGTTGAAATTATTATTATTATTAAGAAGAATTGAAAAGACCATATATAAAATCAATTCCACTGATGCTGCCATCATCTTTAACAAAACATGTTTGAGAGAGGGTCTCCTACCTTCATATATTATTATTATTATTATTATTATTATTATTATTATTATTATTATTATTATTATTATTATTATTGACTCCTGCCAGTTATACTGTCACATATACTCTCAAGTCTACAATTTCATCCCAGTTAAAAGCACCGCTATTAGGTCGTCATGTAAATATCTCTTATTTTTTATTAGTTTTTTCCCTCGGTATACCAACGGTAAAAATGACAGTTTCTCGAGAATTACCACTTGTCTAAAACTGCACTTTGTCTAAAATTACTGTTCGTCTTTTATCTGTGCGATCTATCCGTGTTAACAAGCCAACACGACGTGTGTGGACATATGGCTTTGATTTTTTTTTTGAGCCGGGGTTTTTTTGAGCCGGACTTTTTTTTGAGCCGTCTATTATTTTATTTTATTTGAGCTGACTTTTTTTTTGAGCCGGACTTTTTTTTAGCAGAATTTTTTAGCCGGACTTTTTCTTTTGAGCCGTCTTTTTATTTTAGCCGGTCTTTTTATTTTATTTCATTTTCGAGCTGGACTTTTTTTTTAAGCTGTCTTTTTTTTTTTTTTTAGCAGAATTTATTTAGCCGGACTTTTGTTTTTGAGCCGGACTTTTGTTGTTAATTTTTTTTCTTATTTTGAGCCGGATTTTTTTTTTTGCCGGATTTTATATTTTTTTGAGTCGGACTTTTTGTAGAGTCATTTGTCCCGCGTTGTTTTCTGGTATTTTATCCCGGTAGCCGTATTTTCAATGTTGTATGTTGAATATTCCTTTCGCGTCAATCGTAGTTTTTTTTTTTTTTTTGTCGTCATGCCAATGTTGTTGTCGATGGTTTAAATAATATTTTTGTTTTCGCTCGGGATTTACTCCGCTTTCGCGTTTGTACCCACATTTAAGGGTGAAGCCTTTTTTAGGGAGCGTGTTACATCATTTGTGAAAATACCAAAATTGCATAATGAATAGTATAAAACGGTGACTGTATTAACAGGAACTCAGGACAGATAATGACGATAATGTCTTGATAAACTAATAGACTAATATATATATATATATATATATATATATATATATATATATATCATTGTGGTGTGTGTATGTAGTATGCGTGTATGTTTAACCGATATATATATATATATATATATATATATATATATGTGTGTGTATGTATGTATGCGTGTATGTTTTAACCGAATATATATATATATATATATATATATATATATATATATATATATATATTATATATATATATATACGTTCAAAATCTCTTATGTTCGCATTTGCATTTATTGTTGCTTTAGTGCCTTAGTTGAAACGAGTTTCCCCAACCTCCTGGGCATACGAAATACGTATATACTACGTATCGCACTCTGTTTTTACGAACCGGGAAGAATGACGTAAAATAATTTCTCCCGACACTTGGAAAAGAGAGGAAAAGTCGCAAGACGCATCTGAAACAAGGCTTACAGCTTTTATAGCTCTTACAAGCACAGCAATAATTCGTCATCCCATTTTTACCAAGTCGTAAAAAAGAGCGGAGGAAAGATTCCGCTGAAATTATGATTGTCCCAGACTTCAGCCTCTCCTGGCAGTGGGGAGATCTCCTGCCTCCTCCTCCTCCTCCTCCTCCTCCCACCGTCTCCCTCCTGAACACACACCCACCAGCATGGTGGAGATGGCACCACACAGGACCCGAGGGTGCTTTTCAATTTCACGGCCCGTAGCGTCATAGCAGCAGTGCACAGCACTGCTGTGTGGCATCTCCTCCCAGCGTATGATTATGCAAACGTTCATACACGAATTTTTTCTGGTCTTTTTTTTTTCTTTAAAGTTAGGCGTCCGTGTTGATGATATAATCTTTTAGCAAAAGCCAACCCCCGCTTTTTTGGGGGGTGGGGGTTTGAAAGGGTGGGGGGAGTGCCATGGGGGCTAATGCCGGTATGAAATGAATTGGACCAGGGATTGCCTCTAGTTTTAATTAGCAGCGACATTAATTCGACGGAGACTCGTCCTCCTGGCGGGGCAGAGGGGAGGAGGTGGGGGAGTCTGTCAGATTCCTGATGGACTGTTGAAAGGGAGCCGTTATTTTGGTCAAGTTGTCCCATTGACAAGCTTCTTTGATGGGACGATATTTTTGTTTTGAATTGCCCTCCATTGACAAGCTTCGTTGATGGGGCCTTATCATGGACAAGTCGTCCCATTGACAAACATCGTTGATGGGACCATATTTTGGCCAAGTCTTCCCATCGACCAGTCATGATGATGTTGATATTATACACGTATATTTTAACAGCTTTTTATATCCAAGATGCTGCATTTGACAGCTATGTTGAATATGCTCAATAGCCAGTTATTGCTCCCAAATATATTTCTTAAAATAAATGTAAAATTTCATATTTCTTCAGTTACTTTTAGATCACGTCGTTCAAAACCATTTTTTTTAAATTCATACAGATCATTAATTAGAGGTGAGTATAGGAGACAAAGCATTAATTAATAATTAATAAAGCTGAACGAAAGGCAGGAAGCTGGAGAGAGAGAGAGGAGAGAGAGAGAGAGAGAGAGAGAGAGAGAGAGAGAGAGAGAGAATCGTTATTCACTCTGATAAGAGGCAAACATTCCGGAAGAGAGTCGACACGTGTGTCCCCTGCAGGTTCTGTTTGTCTAATCAAGCGTGCTTTCTCATATCATTGGGCTTTGGGATCTCTCATCTTCCGTACCCTTCTCTCCCTCCCTCCCCTCCCTCCCTCCCTCCCTCCCCTCCCTCCCTCCTTTCTATGCCACGTTCATTATGTAATCGACATCTCTCAGCTGGTTTGTCGGAAGCTGAGGTGGGAATTCTAAGATGCGTTCTGGGACGCCTTTGTGTGATCGAGCTTCAACAACTGTTTGATTGCAAGTTGATCGATGCAGTTGACTTGTGGCGTTGGCATATACCCCCCCTCCCCCCCCCTCCCCTTCCTACCACTCCCCCTCCTCCTCCTTCTCCCTAGGGTTCGATTCAAAATAATTAGATGTAATTGGAATTTCAGAGGCTCAGGCAAAGGGGCAATTCATTACCACCTTAATACAATTCCACTTTGTATTTTGATGTTTTATTTACTTTCGTATTTATTCTTTTTTTTAGAAAATCTGGTTTTCTCATAACTGATTTCCTCTTTCATCATTCCCCAATACTTGCATTCTTATTTATTTATTTGTTTATTTATTTATCTGGCTTTTCTCATAACTAATCTTTCTGCATTCCCCAATTTCCTCTTTCACTACTTTTGAACAACAACAACAACAACAACAACAACAACAACAACAACAACAACAACAACAATAATAATAATAATAATATTAAAACTTGGGAAAAACTCTCTATCGTGAGAGTATATATAATGTTTTTAAGAGGTCCACAATAATAGAAAAATGTTGCGAGTTCGTGTATAATTTAAAAACCCTTTACAAAGCTTTCGAACCCTTCCCTGGGCCATCCTTTTGGACTGAAGATGAACCCAGGGAAGGGTTCGAAAGCTATGTGAAGGGATTTTAAATTATAAACTAACTCGCAACATTTTTTTTTTTATTATTGTGGACCTCTTAGAACAATCAATAATAAATAATAATAATAATAATAATAATAATAATAATAATAATAATAATAATAATAATAATAATAATAATAATAATAATAATAAAGATGGTGAAGAGTTTGGGAATCCGAACCTTTGTCTAGAACTACCACAAGCCTCTGGAGAACCTTTAGTTCAGCTCCATTCCAATTAGAAGCAGATGTTTGTTTTCTTTTGAGTTCGTCGAGCGATCTCATGTAAAAGGGTTTGAAAAAAAAAGTATCTTCCTTTTACCCTTTTACCTGTGTGCTGACGTCACTTGTAAAGCCAAGGGTACGTTGAAGATGTATTTAAGAAAAATCTCGTGCAGGCACTTCTTAGGAGTGTAAATATTTAATTTTGTAAGGGACTGAGGGAGAGGTTTTCAGAGATGGCTGAAGCCATCCTTAATATTTCCAACACCTACTCCTCCTCCTCCTCCTCCTCCTCCTCCTCCTCCTCCTCCTCTCCTCCTCCTCCTCAGAAAGCTTTTTCTTTTGCAAGGGACTGAGGAAGAGGTTTTCAGAGATGGCTGAAGGAATCCTTAGTATTTCCTCCTCCTCCTCCTCCTCCTCCTCCTAC
>NC_087211.1:80687646-80707646 GCF_015104395.2 Macrobrachium nipponense | reverse complement strand
GCTCTCTCTCTCTCTCTCTCTCTCTCTCTCTCTCTCTCTCTCTCTCTCTCTCTCCTCCTCTTCTCCTCTTTATCTCGTTTTTTCATTCTAAGAAATTGCCTGCCATTATCCTCTGCTTTTCTTCTCCTCCTTCTCCTCTTTGGGATGTTCCCTTTCTCCCTTTGTCCTCTTTCCCTTTGTCCCTTTCTCACTTTCTCCGTTTGCTTCCGAAGGTCATCTTGTCTTTAGGGCCTTTTTCTTTGAAAATGAAAATATTCCTTTGTTGAAGTCTTTGCATTTGGAGGGTTTTTTTTCTTCCTGCTTTCCCTTGGTGATTTATGTCTTATTCTCCTCTTTCTCTGTCTCATCTCCTCTCTTCCGTTGTCAGTATCTCTTCATTATTTCTATAATCTGTCTCCTTCTTTCTTGTGTCTGTAATTATTTTTGAATTATTGTTTACGGAAATTCTCTTCTTTCTTCTCTTTGTACTCTGTGTTCCTCCTTTCTCATTGTAATTGGCGTCTACTTCTCGTTCTCTGCGTCTCCTTTATCTTTTTGCGTGTTCTGTATCTCGTCTTTATCCGTAATGTATCTCCTTCTTTCGTCTGTAAGTAAAAATTTCATATCTCTTTTCTTCCCGTTGTTACCTATCTTTGTCACTGCTCTCTCGTTGTAAATTATGTCTTATCTTCTCTCTCTCTGTTTCCTTTCTTCTTTTCCTCTGTTGTCGATATCTCTTCTTTATCTGTGATTATCTCCTTTATTCTTATAATAAGAATTTCAATAATTTTCTTCTCTTATTTTTTTTTTCACTGATTTGTAATTGATGTCTTTTTCTTCTTCTCTTTCTCTGTGTCTTCTTACTTCTTTTCCTCTACTTCATTTCCTCTTCTATGTCTGCTTTCTTCTTCTCCGCCTCTGTTGTCGGTATCTCTTTACCTGTATTCTAACTCTTCCTCTCCTCTGTTTTCTGTCTCATTTATCTGTAATCTATCTTATCTCCTTTCCTCTTCCCTTCTGCTTCCTGTATCTCTCCTTTATCCTCCTTTCCTCGGTTTTCTGTATCTCTCCTTTATCCGTAATCTATCTATCTCCTTTCCTCTTTCCCTCTGTGTCCTGTATCTCTCCTTTATCCGTAATCTATCTATCTCCTTTCCTCTTTTCCGTCCTGCTTATCTATCTTTATCCGTTTATCTATATCTATCTCCTCCTTTCCTCTGTTTTCTGTATCTCTCCTTTATCCGTAATCTTTCTATCTCCTTTCCTCTTTCCCTCTGTGTCCTGTATCTCTCCTTTATCTGTAATCTATCTATCTCCTTTCCTCTTTCCTGCTGTGTCCTGTATCTCTCCTTTATCCCTAATCTATCTATCTCCTTTCCTCTTTTCCTCTGCTTCCTGTATCTCTCCTTTATCTGTAATTTATATCCTTTCCTCTGTTTTCTGAATCTCTCCTTTATCCGTATCTTTCTATCTCCTTTCCTCTTTCCCTCTGTGTCCTGATCTCTCCTTTATCTGTAATCTATCTATCTCCTTTCCTCTTTCCCTCTGCTTCCTTTATCTCTCCTTTATCTATAATCTATCTCCTCCTTTCCTCTGTTTTCTGTATCTCTCCTTTATCCGTAATCTTTCTATCTCCTTTCCGCTTTCCCTCTGTGTCCTGTATCTCTCCTTTATCTGCAGTCTATCTCCTCCTTTCGTCTTTAAATAACGTTCGAAGTCGGTTCATTCCTCCTCCGGGAGCCATTTGGAGAAGTGACGACAGTTTGCCACCTTCGTCCGGACGTTTGAGGAAGTCAGGAATAAAATATGGTCTCTCGCTCGATGGCGATCTCACCTGACTCCCAAAATGGATAGGTGGATGGAGAAGAAAGCAGATGAAAGGAGATAGATAGCGCAGGCTTAGACTTATATAGTTGTTTTTCCTTTGGATTTTGTAAATAGATACTCCTGAAATTTTTGTTAGAACTCGTGCGGATACAATGACTGAGGGATATTATGTTGATCAATGTTTATATATAATTGTAACATACACTAAGCTTTCTGTTGTAAAGAAAGATATGCATTTTTATGCAAAAAAAAAAGAACATTTTTACTGCTTTCAGGAATGCATCCACAGCCACATGCAAACAAGAAAAGGAAATGCATATAAATATCTGAGCATTTTAATTTAAAAAATAATGTGGAATTTCTTTGCCTAATAATCTTGACAAAAACGAAAATTTTCCTGATTAATATATGCAAATTAACAATTAGGTCATTAATTTCCTTGGAACTTTATGCTATCATTTCATACATTTATGCATTTTTATGCAAAAATGCATTTTTGGTGCATTCAGGAATGCAGCCACAGCCACATACAAAGAAGAGAAGGAAATGCATGTAGATATCTGAGCAGTTTAATTATTTAGAAAAATAATGTTGAATTTCTTTGCCTACTAATCATGACAAACAACGAAAATTTTCCTTATTAATATATGCAGATTAACAATTTGGTCATTAATTTCCTTGGAACTTTATGTTATCATTTCATACATTTATGCATTTTTATGCAGAAGTGAATTTTTGGTGCATTCAGGAATGCAGACAAACCAGTATGCAAGCAAGAGAAGGAATTTTTCCGTATGAATGTATGCAAATGAACAAATAGATCGTTTATTTATGGCATATTTATGTTCTTATTTTATAGATATGCAGTTTTATTTACAGGAATGCATTTTTGGTGCATTCAGGAATGCAGACAAAACAGTAAATAAGCAAGAGAAGGGAATGCTTACAGAGAATGCACTTTTGGTGCATGCAGGAATGCATCCACACCAACAAGCACACAAGAGAGGGAAATGCATATAGATATCTGAGCAGCTTAATTAAGAAAAATAATGTTGAATTCCTTTGCCTAATATTCTTCAGAAGCGGCGTCATATTCCCTTATGAATATATGCAAATTACCAATTAGGTCGTTTATTTCGGGGGAGTTTTCAGACGGACCTCTGGACACCCCAATTTCATCCAGTAATCAAGGTTGCCTTGTAATCTCCTGACACACTGCTTTTTTTTATTTTTCCCATATTTTTCGTTTTATCTTATTTTCTCTCGCTCTGGGTACCTGCCAGTCTCTTAGGTGAAAAGGCATAAAGTGCTCAGATAGGTTTTTTTTTTTTAATCTATTTCAGTTTTGCTTTTATTTTTGTTTTTGTATTGAAATGGAAGCACTAGACTTTGTACTGGGCAAAATCATAAAATACAGATAGGTTTTGATTTTATTTATGTTTATTTTTCTTTTATTTAATTTTGTAGTCAAAGCACTAGAGTTTGTGCAAGATTTTTTATCCCTTTTTATGTCGCTAGGGTTTTTTGTTGTATTTTATTTTATTGTAATGAAAGCATTAAAATTCGTGCTTATGTTAAGGGAGGATTATTTCACCAAAGAGGCGATTCCTATTTCAGTAAATCTTTATAAGAAAAAACTGTCTTGTAAAAGAATGGCATAATAATCCTCGCCATTCTAATATCACGTATTTTCGAGATAGAGTGAATTGATATAATTTTCTAAATGAGAAATCGAGAATATTGAACCTGGTAACTTTTAAGTTATACCATTCATTGTGTGACGCCAGAGAAGCCATTTATAACAAGGCGTAACCTCCAGCATACTCGGGGCACGTGCCAAACTCTACGGCCTGATAGAGCTTTGTTTCACCAACGAAAATTAAAATAGATACCTAATATTTTATTAGAAATAATTGTTCTGTAGTGTTTAGATACACATTATTTATTTATTTACATTTTCATTCTAATAAATAAATTATAAATATCTTATCCTAAAATTCCTGTATCGTTAACTCAACGCGAAACACCTTTTTCAGACCTTTTTTTTAGAAGAACAACAGGATGAACAACATCAACAACAACGAAGTAGTCTGTAGGCTTACTTCCCGAGTAAGCGAAAATACAATCAATATGCATTTCAAAAGGAAGTATAAGCAGATGTCCCTGGGTGTTTGGACTTGGAAAAAAAAAAAAGATAGCGTTAGTCCTAACTACTATGACCAACGCTGCCGGTCAGGACCTGTCAGATGTGTCACATATGTGGGTGTATGTGTGTCGTTTACGGCACATGATTGTTTGACGGACACGACGGTCGAAGGGTACGACGGCTTGACGTGCCGATGACGTCAGGGGAGGCTGATTGACGTTCGAAAAGCATTTGAGCATCTGGGTATTAAGAGATTCTCTCTCTCTCTCTCTCTCTCTCTCTGGTTTGGTTATTACGAAGGGAAATATAAAGATTCGAGATTGTCATGGTGTTGGTGATTTCACTCTCTCTCTCTCTCTCTCTCTCTCTCTCTCTCTCTCTCTCTCTCTCTCTCTCTCTCTCTCTCTCATATATATATATATATATATATATAATTATATATATATATATATAATATATATATATATATATATATATATATATATATATATTATATATATATATATATATATATATATATATATATATATATATATATATATATATATATATATATATACGTATATGTATGTACATATGTGTATATGTACATTATATACACCGCATATATATATCATATATATGTATATATGCATACATGACTGTACTGGTTTGAATCAATAAATGTTGATTATAAATACAAAGCAATTATGCATACATAGGAACTACGCACATGTATACATACATATAAATCGTTGCTAGTTATACATATTTCCCATGTATTTATAATCAGCATTCGATAAACGCAGATTCAACCCGGTACAGTCGGAGTCAAAAGTCGGGCCTTCACTCACTCGTGAAGGCTGGGAAATTGGCTTTACATTCGTAATCAGTTCACGCGCATTTGCTTGGCCCATATTCATCCATTACCTCAATAACCCAAGTTGGAGGATCACTGACAATTCGCTTATATTGGAAACCAATAAACCAAATGACTGTGGGCCAGTGCGTGCGGCTCGCCGAAACAGATTCGGAATGAGGTCGTATTCATTTGCGGGGTTGGAGTTTAAAAATATAAAAACAAAATGGTCTGAGTGTGGTCGTTTTGATCGGTTGGTTATTCAAGGGCGAGGAGAGGTTGAAGTGAAGGTGTTAGGTCTAAATTTCGAAGTGGTTGAATGTAGTTATTTTGGTTATTTGTTTAAGTCTTCGGTTCTTTTCGTTAGGGCCTGAAGAGGTTGAAACGAGGTTGTTTTTTTTTTGGTTAAGGCTTGAAAATTTCAGGTTAAAGTAAAGTTGTTATGCTTAATCTTCGAAGTGATTTAAATGTTGCTTCGGTTAAAGAGCGACGATGTTAAAATGGAGCTTTTTTTTTTTTTTTTTTTTTTAAATCTTCCAGAGGTTAAATAAAGGTGTGTTAGTTAAAGTTGTAAGCTGCAGTGAAGAAGTTTATCATATGACACTTAAATTGTGAGTTAAGGAGAAATATGTTTTGACAATTTTCATTAAAAAATTTTTAAATATTTTGAGAAAGGGCCATATACACACACACACACACACACACACATATATATATATATATTTATCTCCAGTCTTAACTTGTTGGGCATTGAAGCATGAAATCACTGCCTACACCATACGAAAATCGAGAATAGGAGGAGGAGGAGGAGGAGGAGGAGGAGGAGGAGGAGGAGGAGGAGGAAGGAGGAAGCGAGACAACAAAGATGTCCCCAATTGTCAACGACGTTTTGAGTAGAGAGCAACATAATAGGTCTAGTCCAGGATGTCCCCCATTGAAGGGCAAGACAAAAGCACGTCGAAGTGCACCGTCTCTTCCAGGAGAGAGAGAGAGAGAGAGAGAGAGAGAGAGAGAGAGAGACGTCATTTGTGTTTGGGAGGAGAAATAGAAAAGTATTTTGAAACATTTTCACACACACACAAACACACACACACACATAATTTTTGATGAAAGTAGACGTTTTCGTAGCAAACCACCGAGAAAGAGTAGGGAAAATGGCACACACGCAAACACACTCACACACAGGTTTAGAGAGAGAGAGAGAGAGAGAGAGAGAGAGAGAGAGAGAGAGAGAATCTGCCAGCCTGCCTGCTTGCATGGCTTGAATGCAGATTGCAACGGTGCGGGCAAATGGAGGCAGATGATGGCAAATGCAAAAGCTGAGGAGATGCAAAGGCGCTCAGAAAGACAGCTTCTTTCGGGGCCATGGGTCTCCGAGGACTCTGGAAGCAGACAAGGGAAGGAAGTGATATGAAAGTTATGTGTGTTGCTGGGCGGGTGGGAGAGAGAGAGAGAGAGAGAGAGAGTCATTTGACATTCGATTGAGAGAGAGAGAAACTAATACAACTTTTACTCGAGAGACACAGAAGAATGGAGAGAGTTTTAATTTGAGAGAGAGAGAGAGAGAGAGAGAGAGAGAGAGAGAGAGAGAGAGAGAGATTTTGGTTTTTTTGCTTTGCCTTTATTTCGTTATCTGTTCTTTTGTGTGTTGTCAGGTTTTTGTATTTCCTCTTCCTCTCCCGTTCATTGAGAGAGAGAGAGGGGGAGAGAGAGAGAAAGAGAGAGAGAGAGAAATAATTTTTTTGGTTTGCCTTTCTTTCGTGTTTTATCGGTTTTTTTTGCATCGCCTCTTTCTCTCCCATTCACAATTTGTTGCGGTCATATTTTCATGAAATGTTTTTCCTGTTTGCGCTCAAGACTCACCGGAAAGGTTTTGTACACAAAGAAACATTTGTATTTAAGAGAGAGAGAGAGAGAGAGAGAGAGAGAGAGAGAGAGAGAGAGAGAGAGCGAGAAATACGTTTTTTATTTTTTTGACCTTTCTTGTGTGATCTGTGTTCTTTTGTATTTGCAGTTCTTTTTGTATCTCCCTCACTTTCTCTTCCTTGTTTATAGTTTTTTTTTAACCTGCTTTCTCTTTTCACTTTCTTGGTTATTGTTGTGGTCGTATTCTCCTGAAGTCTTTTTCGTTTGCGTCCAAGAATCACTTGGGACGTTTTGTACACACAAAAACATTTCAATTTACTAGATAAACATTATTAGATTGGCTTCCCTTTGCAAAAATATTTGCTAAATAAACATTACTAGAAAAACGTTATTAGCTTGGCTTCCCTTTGCAAAAATATTTGCTGAAAAACATTAGTAATTTGCTAGAGAAACATTGTTAGTTTTGCTTCTCTGGGAAAAAAATAATGCCAAGGATTCATTGAGAAAGGCATAATGTTTTTCCTGTACCGAATCTTCCTCTGAAAGGCAGAATTTTTTCAGGAAAAAATCCCTGAAAACATAGCAATGTTATTTAGTGAATTGGGAACCCTATGGACAACCCTATGAATAAGTATATTTATTTAGTTATCTATTTCTCTCTTCAACTCAAGCAATGTTTTTTTTTCTTTACCGAAGTTGTCTTTAAAATGCAATTTTCTTTCTCGGTTTGCCTTAAAAACATATTGCGTCCATTTGTTTCTCTTTCTAACTAAAGCAATTTTTTTTTTTTTTTTTTTTTTTTTTTTTTTTTTTTTTTTTTTTTTTACCGAAGTAGCCTGAAATGCAGTTTTTTTTCGGGAAAACCCATCAAAACATAATGTGTCTCTTCATTTATCTTTCAACTCAAGCATTTTTTTTTTTTTTTTTTACCCAACTTGCCTTTGAAAGGCAGATCTTTCTCGCGAAAAAAACTAAAACATTTTGTGTCCATATTTATTTCTCTTTCCAACTCAAGCAATGTTTTTTTTTTTATCTCAGGGAAAAAAAACCCTAAAAACAACGAGAAATAGGACCCCTATGGAAATTCCCCCCCTTCCCCCCCCCCCCCCCTTCACACGAACATTTATTCATTATTGATATATTTTTCTCTCCAACCCATCAGTAGAGAATAATTAGCGCTCTCCTTCACCCAGTTGCAAATTAGTAACTGCCATTACTGTGGTTTTTTTCTTTTATCGTCATCCCGGACAAACTTATGACCTGTTCCCCGCTGATGAATTTTTGAAATTTATTGACCTGCCGGAGGGAGAGTTAATGGCTTGTGTGTGTGCGAGGGTATACGTGCCCTGCTCTCGCTCTCTCTCTCTCTCTCTCTCTCTCTCTCTCTCTCTCTCTCTCTCTCTCTCTCTCTCTCTCTCATTGTTCCCTTCTTCTTCCAATTCTCTCTGTGTGTCTCTCTCTTTGTTTCCCTGTTCCCTTCGTTCCCATTCTCTCTCTCTCTCTCTCTCTCTCTCTCTCTCTCTCTCTCTCTCTCTCTCTCTCTCTCTCTTTCCCTATTCCCTTTCGTCCCCATAACTCTCTCTCTCTCTCTCTCTCTCTCTCTCTCTCTCTCTCTCTTTCTTACTGTCATTGCTCACCCTCTCTCTCTTATTGTTGCCACCCCCTTCTTTCCCTACTCTCTCATCTCTCTCTCTCTCTCTCTGTTTCTCTATTCCCTTCGTCCCCATACTCTCTCTCTCTCTCTCTCTTACTGTCATTGCTCACCCTCTCTTATTGTTGCCCCCTTCTTCCCCACTCTCTCTCTCTCTCTCTCTCTCTCTCTCTCTCTCTCTCTCTCTCTCTCTCTCTCTCATTGTTCCCTTCTTCTTCTCCTCCTCCATTCTCTCTCTCTCTCTGTCTCTCTCTTTGTTTCCCCGTTCCCTTCGTTCTCTGTCTGTCTGTCTGTCTCTCTCTCTCGGGGTCCCCCTTTCTCTCTCTCTCTCTCTCTCTCTCTCTCTCTCTCTCTCTCTCTCTCTTTCTTTCTTATACAGGCGCACACACATTCATCCACACATGTAATATACATACATATATAACACACATATGAATTATCTCCTTACATTCACATGCGTTTAATTACGCATTACAACGCAGACAAACACGCATTACCTCCAAGTAGCGTGTAATCACACGCGGAGTACTACTACGGATTCCCAAACTTCCCGGAATGGATAATGCGCTTTCAGAGCTGTGATTACGCCGTGTCTTGCAATTTGCATGGCAGGCAGCGATTGCAGAGTACTAGAGCGCTTTGTGGCTCTCTGCTGGTTCTGTTTGTTTCGGTAATTGTCTTGACGTTTTTTATTTTTTATTTTAGAATTTTTTTTGTAGAGTTTTCTCTATATTATTTAGAATTTTCGTTATATTTTTCTCTATATTATCTGGATTTTTTTTTACGTTTTTGTCTATATTATCTGGATTTTCTTAAGGGTTTTCTCTGTGTTATCTGGATTTTTTTCGGTTTTTCTCTATATTATCTGGAATTTTTTTATGGTTTTCTCTGTATTGTCTGGAATTATTTTTTATGTTTTTCTTTATTTTGTTTGGAAATGTTTTTAGGTTATCTCTATATTATCTGCGATATAATGTAGGTATTTCTATATATTATCTGGAGTATTGTTTTAAGGTTTTCTCTATATTATCTGGAATTGTTTTTATGTTTTCTCTTATTTTATCTGGAAACTCTTTCAGGGTTTTCTCTATATTATCTGGAATTTATGTTTAAGTTTTTCTCCAAGTATAATATCAGGAAATTGTTTTAGGGGTTTTTCTATATTATCTGGATTTTTTAAAGTTTTTTCTCTATATTACCTGGAATATTTATTTATAGGTTTTTCTCTGTTATTTGGAATTTTGTTCAGGTTTTTCTTTATATTAACTGGATTTTGTTTTTTAGGTTTTTCTGTTTATTATCGGGAATAATTATTTAGGCTTTTCTCTATTATTTGGAATCTTTTTTTAGTTTTTCTTTATTATCTGGAATAGTTTTTTAAGGGTTTTCTCTATTTTCTGGAATAATTTTTTAGGTTTTTCATTATTATCTGTAATAGTTTTTTTAGGGGATTTCTCTATATTATCTGGAATTTTTATTGTAGATTTTTCTTTTGATATTATTTGCATTTTTTTTTGTTTAGTGTTTTCTCTGTATCATCTCTATGTACATCTCTTCTTCGTCTTCTTCTTCTTCTTCTTCTTCTCTTCTTTCTACACACGAGGAAAATTGGTCAATTATTACTGAATTATCACATTTC
The DNA here is from genome assembly GCF_015104395.2 of Macrobrachium nipponense. Taxonomy (NCBI): domain Eukaryota; kingdom Metazoa; phylum Arthropoda; class Malacostraca; order Decapoda; family Palaemonidae; genus Macrobrachium; species Macrobrachium nipponense. The sequence goes on along the minus strand of NC_087211.1, from coordinate 80,697,700 downwards.
ATTTTTTATGTCTGTCAGAAAAGGCACCTAGATTAATAGCATTCTTCACTTTATATAATTCATAGAACTAACTCGGCTTCTTTGTTTAGCTTGTAACGGTATCAAGTTATTTGTGTCATGCCTAAATTTATACTTCCTTTATATTATGCATTTTATGTTTCTTTCTTTACAGGTATGTACGACAATGTTCATGTCCTGAGTGACTACTTCCAAGGTTTTCAAGGTATGTTGAATAAATTTTCCGGTACATTACTTATCTCAGTATTTATTCGCTTGGGGTTTCGAAGTGCATAGACGTGGTCTTTAAAAGCGTAAGGTATTACGATTTTAAATATTGCTGGACTGCTCATTTCTCTGAAACCAGGTTCGAATCCTTCCGTGGGGGCAGAATTGCTTTGTTTCATGTCCCAGTTCAGGCTGAAAGTTTTCAGTGAAAAACGGACACAAAAGTATTATGAAATCGAAGGTTTATTAGAATGTGTCCTTCGTATTCGTATTTAAACGCGGTGTTGAAATATTGAATTAGTAAGGATGTAAGTGTGAGGTGAATAAGAAATATGAACGAGTGTACAATGTTTTAGCAAGTGCTTCTATTCGCTTCTTACGAAAATCGATGACAGAAGAATTCACGTGAAAGATTTCATAAACGATTATTTTTAAATTTACGTGAAGGTCGGTCTTGTCATTACGCGTTATTTTGATAATATTTGGTTCATAATAATGATCTTATTTTATTTTTCAAGTTCTGAGATCTATTTTAATATAGTTAATGAAAGGTAATAGTCAATCTTTTACGCTGGTCAAGAGTACAGGTATATCAAATTTCCAGTGACGGTTATTGATGTTATGATGATAGAGGTGACACGTATAATAACAGTAATTTGTCAATATAAGTCTCTTCTTAATCAACAACAGCTTCAACCGTCATTGGAAACTTAATACGTCTGCACTCTTTCTCCGAGTGAAATATTGGTCACTCTCTCTTGCTACATGTATGAAAATACATCATACAAAACCAGAAATGCTGTTGATAGAGTAATTGATATAGATTTATTAGTACTCTTCCACTTCTGTCGTGACCTGTGGTAAAAATACATCGTATAGCAACGGAAAGTTTGTTGTCAGGCTAATTAATAAAACCTTACTTTCATTCTTCACATATTTGTACCTGCGTGAAAAGTAAATTATACAGCGCTGGAATTTCTGCTGACAGGCTAATGAATATAATTTTACTTGCATTCTCCACCTTCTCCTCCCTTTCCTTGCCAGTTATGTCTCTGCTCATTTACATTCGTTTCCTTCAGAATAGCTCCTTCTGTTCGTATATTTCTTATATTTCTCGGAGTCAGTCTCCTCAGAACCAGCCATCGTCAAGGGCGTTTCATTTTTAATTCATGTCCGTCGCGTGTACCTGACATTCTCGGCAGTCGGTCATTGGGTCAGGTACTCCTACTTCACCCACCCCCTCTCCCCCTCCTCCTCTCTCCCTCCTTCCCTCCCTCTCTCCCTCTCCCTCAACTCATGGATATCAAGGAGGCCGGGTCATAAAATATAGAGTTGGGGTATACGTTAGCTGTTAATTTTGTTTTTGTTTTGTGTGTGTGTGTGTGTGTGTTTTTGAAGGGGGAATATGGGCTGATAAGGGATATACCTTTTATGGTCTTTTTTTTCTGTTCTTATATTTTTTCTAAGTGCTAACGTAGGTTTCTTATCTACAGTGGCAGTGTTACTTGCTACTTGTACGTATAAGCACTTAGAGACACAACACCCACACTAACACTTACTGTCACACTGACTTGAACGCGCATGTATTAGTGTATTCGTGTATTAGTGTATCATACGAAGTACTGGTGAACAGATATGAAAGCGTGTCTTTATACATCCATATTCACATATTCAAATACAGATACAAATATATGAAAGTTAGGCTTTATGATGTCGTGGGTTTGATCAATGTTAATAAAAATGTTTGCGGTAACTAGCAAAAGAAATTACCCGAAACTACGAGTGATTGTCAACACATTCCCCGTTAAATTGAAAGTTTACATGTTTCATAAGACTTCGTCGGACAATGCATTGAAAAAAAAAAAAAAAATTCATGTAATGAAAACTGACGTTTTTCACGGGTTGTCTTTGACTTTTTTTTGTTTTTGTTTAAAGGTAGTTTTTTTTCTTACAGGAATTATTACCGATATGTATCGTACGTAACAAATTTTTGTTTTGTTTTTGTTTTTGCAAGAATGTTTATTTTTTTTGGGGGGAGGGAGGGTAATTACGAAGCGTAATTTTTATGTAGGTAAATTTAGTTTTTTTGTTTTGTTTTCACAAGTGTTTTTGGGGGTAATTACAAAGCGTCATTTTTTGTAGCTAAATTTAGTTCATTGTATTGTTTTCACAAGAATGTTTTTGAGGGTAATTACAAAGCGTCATTTTGTAGGTAAATTTGTTTTTTTGTTTTTACAAGAATGTTTAGTATTTTGTTTATTTTACAAGAATGTTTTTAAGGGTAATTACAAAGCGTCATTTTTATCTAGCTACATTTAGTTTTTCTTTTTTTACAAGAAAGTTATTGACGGTACTTACGAAATGTAATTGCCTATATATTTCGATTTCTCTCCTGGAGGAACTTGAACCTCTTTTATCATGAGGCAGAGATAAAAATAAGAAAGCATAAATAATTACCAGTAAGTTTCACCTTCTTCCCCCCCCTCCCCTCCCCACCATCTCGATAATATCGTCAGCCGCAATTATCGGCGGAAAATAAAGTTTTTTTTTTTTTCCCCGCGGTAACCTCTGCCAGCAGGGCTGACAGGTCCGAGTTAAATCGCTGACGTGCTGGGGGTTAGGGGCGGGGGAGGAGGGGGCGGTTGAAAAATGGGAGTTTCTGTGAGCTACGCCGGAAATATGTCGTCCTGATACTGCTGTGTGGATGTTGTCCATGGTATTATGTGGTAATTGTGATCATTCAGCGGAATAGGGTACTTCCCTTTGGAATCTAAATGGATAGCTTGCCTTGGAATGATGTGTATATATAATATATATATATATAATATATATAGATATATATATATATATATATATATATATATATATATATATATATATCTATATATATATATATATATATATATAATATATATATATATATATATATATATATATATATATGTACACATTTATATATACACATACATATACATATTACTATAACAACCTAGATGGTTTATGTTTAATGATATTATCCAGAGTACACCCAACAGCAAAAATTCATTCTTACGTACTAACACCTACCATATACCAATATACCACAAAACATTATGCTAAAATTCATTCTTACTTACTACTTATCATACCATATACCACAATACATTATACGATTCAGATGTAATGATATCATCATCCAGTATGTTCCCATCAGCCTAAAAAAAATAACCTTGACGTATTACCTACTGCCTTCCGCACAGAGGGCCCCTTCAGAGGGTGAATATTTTATATCAGCCATTGGAGTAATTATTCATAGGTATATAACCCATTGCGCTGTCTCTAACCCCCCCTCCCGTATCTTTCCCCCTCCCTCTCCCTCTTCCTCCCTCTCCCTATTAATGAAGAGCCTTTTCCGTACGATAGCCAGGCTGATAGCGGGACTTTCAAGATGGCGCTGCTATGAGTTAAGACTCCCTAAGGCTCTGATTGGTCAAATAGCTGCCGGTTCTTGATGGACGTTGACCAAGGGTTAGGTTAAGTGGAAGGGGAAGGGGAGGGGAAGGCAGGGGGTTATTTATAAAATGGGGAAGAGGATAGGATATGAACCTATCATATATATATATATATAGTTCTAATGTTTCTCTCTTGAATCTCCACAAATTTCTAACTTCTCGAACTGTCCTTTTTCTCTTTCTGGTCATCCTCTTGTCTCTAATCTTTGTATTGTTCTTCTCTTTATATTCTTCTTCTTTCCAACCTCCTCCTCCTCCTCCTCCTCTTCTTTGGGTTGTCTCTACTGCTTCTCCTTTTCCACTCTTTATCTTTTTTCTAGCGTTTTCTAGCGTTTTATCTCATTTTTTCTTTGTTTTCCTCCACTTCCCAGTAGTGATTCCACCCCTTTCCTACTCCATCACCCTTCCTCCTATTCTCTTCATTTCCTTCTTCCTGTTATTCGTCCTCGTCCAATTCTTTCTGTTTGCATGTCTTTTTTCTTTTACTTTTGTACTGTTTTCTTTTAGCATATTTTTCAGCATTTCTCAAAGTTATCGCGGAAATGAACCGTCACAATTCTCCTGTCATCCTTTTTTTATTATTATTTTGTAGGAAATTAAGTTTCTTAGGTATTTTAACTTTAAATATATAAATATTTTTAAAGTATTTTTTCCCAAGTCAACGTGGAAATCAACCGTTTAATGTTTAAACCTCAACATCCTTGTGGTCATTTTGTAGATCATTCACTTTTTTTAACTTTTTTTTTTTCCATTTAATTCTGTAGAATTTTGTAATGCTTTTTTTTCCAAGTCGACGGGGAAATGAACCTTGGTATTTCTTTTTAATATATTTATTTTTTATTTTTTTAGGTTAATGCTCTTTTCCTCTTAATTATTTCCCTTTCCGTCGGTAAATAATTCTAATGCCGAGATCTGCTAAGTAGAGTCTGGGTCTTAAACCTCTCCGGTTGTCGTTATTTATTTATTTATTTATTTATTTATTTTTTGTTCGGCCACTTCGTATTTACGGTGGAGAAGGAGAGGAAAATTGTAAATTATTGTCGGGTGTTCTCAGGATTTTTGTCGCCTTTGTAATAGTGGTTGAATTTGTCATTTTGTTTACTATTTATTCTGTTTGTATTTTATATGTGCATATATATATATACATACACACACACACACACATACACACACACACACACACACACACACACATATATATATATATATATATATATATATATATATATATATATATATATATACATAGACATATGCATATGCATATACATAAATAGAAGCTCGCCATTCACTTCTACACTTGAATAAACACACACAAGTATACTTCCCCACTACAGCATATTACGCTCGATACTCCGTTCATAACCATTGTTTGCATAGCGTTCTGAAATTGACGGTTGGCTATGTACTCAGTCTCTCTCTCTCTCTCTCTTCTCGTCTCTCTCTCTCTCTCTGTCGCTTCTGCTCGGACTGGAAAACAATAAAACAACAGCAAATAAAACAGCAGATTTAGTTTTGTACGTCCCTTGATTGGCGTCCGTGTTACATGGGTGCCTGGCTTTGCTTTGGCAAGTTATTGTGAGTCGGGGGACATTTATCGTATTGGGGAGAGAGAGAGAGAGAGAGAGAGAGAGAGAGAGAGAGGAGGTGTTTGGTGTGTGTATGTGTATATATATATGGTATATATTTTTTTGTATATACATATGTATATATAGATACGTACGTATATTTTGTATATATATATATGTATACATATATAATTATATTATAATATATAATAATAAATTATATTTATATATATTAGTACATGTGTATATATATACACACATACACACATGTATATATATATATTATATATATATATATTATTATATATATATAAACACAGTAACGTCTTTAATGCAATCCAATAGGTACAGTTCCGGCAAAAACCAATTACCGCGGCAGCATAACCATCGATTATTCCCTCGTCCGTCCTTACCCTGAGCTCACAGTGCGGCCTCAGTGGTCTTTGCAATGATCATAAGCTATTACCGGCCAATAATGGAACCTTTTGCACCTCAAAACTTGAAATGATGGCCACGCTAACCTCACCGGGTCTTCTGACAAGTAATCGCGTTAAGCAACTTTTGCTCTTATTGCATCGGTTCGTAAGGGTTGATATCGCTCTGCTCTTTTCTGTTTGTGAATTCTATTACCAGCGATGTAATTGGACACGGGAAAGTGACCCTTAGGACGCGTTAATGGAAGAAGAGTTCTTTTCTCATCGATGGGAGGATTTCGTACACAATTATGAATTCCATCTCCTTCTTCAGTAGTCATATCAAGTGTTCTTTGCAAGGATCATTGCATGGTCAGGTTCTGGCTTGTGTGATATGTATTTTGTTTTGCTTTATGACGTCATTCGAGTTACTGAAGGGACTTGATTTGAAATTGTAGCGAATCGTATGTAGTCTCGAAAATCAAGGTTATATGAAGTTTTACTTTTTACTCTTACTCGGGGAGTAAGCCTACAAGCTACTTTGCTGTTGTTGTTCTTGTTGTTGGGTAGAAAAGCCTTAAGAACTAGTTAAAGATGCAGGAATTTTAGGATAGGATATTTATGGTTTATTTATTAGAATGAAAACGTACAAAATAAGCATGCTTGTTAAACACTAAAGAAAAATTATTTCTAATAAAATAAATATTTAAGTTTTCGTTGGTGAAACAATAGCTATATGACCGTAGATTTTAGCACGCGCCCTGAGTAAGCTGGAGGCCGGATCACGCCTTGTTTAAAGCAAGACGTTATAGCTTTTGAGTTGAGAAGACCTGTTTTGTAAAGAATAGGTCTTCTTACCTATTAAATTTGTGAGAACCACAAGGAGGAGGAGGAGGAGGAGGAGGAGAGGAGGAGGAGGAGGAGAAATGGAAGAAAGAAAGAAAAAAAGAGAAAGGAGAAGAAGGAGAAAGAAAGAAGGAAGGAGGAGCAAAGGAAAAGGAGGAGGGAGGAAGGAGGAGGAAAAAGAAGAAAGTAGGAAAGGAAAGGAGGAGGAGACAGAGAAAAAGGAAGGAAAGGAAAGGAAAGGAAAGAAAAAGGCAAGGAAAGGAAAGGAGGAGGAGGAGGAAGAAAAAAAAAAGAAGAAGAAAAAGAAAGAAAGAAAGGAGGAGGAGGAGGAGAAGAAGAAGAAAAAGAAAAGAAAGAAAGAAAGGAGGAGGAGGAGGAAAGGAAGGAAGTAAAAATTCAAAGTAATCAAATCAAAAGGAAAAGAAAGGAAAGGAGGAGGAGGAGGAAGGAAGAAAAAGAATAAAAAGAAAGAAAAAAGAAAAAAAAAAAAAGGAGGAGGAGGAAGCAAAAAAAATGAAAGAAAAAGAAAGGAAAGGAAAGGAAAGAAGGAAGGAAGAAAAAGAAAGAAAAAAGAAAGGAAGGAAGGAAAGAGAAACGAAAGCAAGGAAGGAAGAAGAACGAAAAGCAAGGAAGGAAGAAGAAGAGAGAAAAAAAGAGAGAAAAGAGAAAGGAAAAACGAAAGGCAAGGAGGAGGGGATGAAAAAGCTGGGAGGAGGAGGAGGAGGAGGAGGAGGAGGTGGAGGAGATGGTTCCCCGAACGTAAATGCTTTACAAATGCGGAATTTCATGAAAAAAAAATAATTGAACGGACGTTAATGCTTTTCATTGGAGGCATTTCAAAGAACAAAAAAAAAACAAAGGATTACCGAACGTAAATGCTTTACAGAGAAGACATTAAAAAAAAAAAAAAAATTACGGAGCCAGGAGCCACGAACGCAAAGCCTTTCTGGAGGTGCCATTTTGATCTTGTAAGCGCGTTTATGGGTCTCCCGGGAGCACTCCTGAAGGAGTCGCCCTCATTTCAAGGCGCTCAGGAATCACGCGAACGCCCATGTCTCCTGCAGGTTTTCTTTTTTTTTTTTTTTTTCTTAAGGTCTTCCGAAGGATACGCCCCGTGAGTAGGGAGCCAGGGATGCGTTTTGTGGGGTTTCCACGACGTGAGATCGTCTGCTAGGATTACTGCTGCTGCTACTTCTGCAGTTATTATGATAATAATAATAATAATAATAATAATAATAATAATAATAATAATAATAATAATAATAATGATAATAATAATGATTCACGTAACAATGAAAATTTCAACATATTTCATAAATCACGTATCAAACCTTCACGTTTAAAAAAAAAGAACGTCCCTTGAAGCGAACGTGTCCCGTACATTTCACGTACATTAACCTTTGGATTTTATCGTATCGCTTTCGACGTTACCAGAATCATCGTTTGGAAATACGCAGTTTTATGTAGTTTTTCCTGTTTTATGTATTCGCGACGTTTAACAACTGGAGACGAAATTGCTCGTTAGTGGAATTAATTGTGGCTTTTTTTCTCCACTGTCATTTCTTCGTAGCTGTTGTATATATATCATATATAATATATATATATATATATATATATATATATATATATATATATATATATATATATATATATATATATATATATAATGAATTTTATTGTTCATGACTATGTTGTATCGAATTCTCAACCTCCTGTTGTGTGACATTATTTCCTTTTGGTTGAGAATTTTTGACAGTCTCTGATAGCCAACGATTACCTCTCTCTCTCTCTCTCTCTCTCTCTCTCTCTCTCTCTCTCTCTCTCTCTCTCTCTCCTCGTGAATCTCACTTCTGTTATGAGCTGAATTTATGTTCTAATAAAACGTACGCGCCCCTTTATACCGTCATCTACTTAGTTTTATTATGAAAATCTATCACTTTCCGACCATTTTACGAAATATAACAATTCGACTAGAGTATTCGCGATCTGGAAAGACAGTTCTCTCCAGTTACGTTCGATATCTCCTATTTCCACATTGTAGAGCGAGATACAGCTATACCCTACATCCCCAAAAGACAGAGCAATTGTAGAGCATTTAGCGGAGAACCTCCTCTGTTGCGTGAAAGTGGAATGTATGCAAACGAATTCTATTGGAGATATATCTTTAATACACTCCCTGATATTTTGTCCTGGATAACACCCACATTGCATACAGATTTCCCGTTTGAATGTCGGCGGTGTCGCTGGGGTAATACGACTTATCAGATTCGTCACAATATTCAGTTTTTACCGAACATCATACTCAGTTCTGTCACCGAACATCACGAGATATTCCATTCTTCCCCCAAACATCCCAACATCACATTTGCTTCGAAGCAGACATATAGTCCCCTACAAGCGCTAGAATCGCAGAGCGAATAGCCAACGTTTTATAAATAGAACCAGTACCCTTTTTATAGCGACGAAATCTGTGGACTGTTGACCCGGGTCTATAAATAGTCCCTGAAAATCTAGTCGGGAAGAGGTCTTCTCTTCGTTTAGTCTTTAGGGGTACCCACCATTTGCCCGGTCAACTTGTGCATAGGTTTTAAGCTACACACAGCATTTCGTTTCTCTCTCCGGCTTAGAGATTGTGAATAAATATTCATTCATTCAGATGTAGAATGCCGGATGTATAGTGGTTTAATATCACAATATAGCCCTCGTTCCTGGGCTAAATCATTGAGTGGTGTAAAGTGGTGTTGTATCGCGTTATATCACTTAGTCTTGATCTAAATCCGTAAGTGGTATATAGCGTTGATATAACACAATCTATCCCTCATTCCTGAGCTAAAGAAGTGATGATATATAGTGGTGTTATATCACAATATATCCCTCATTCTTGAGCTAAAGAAGTGATGATATATAGAGGTGTTATATCACAATATATCCCTCTTTCTTGAGCTAAAGAATTGATGATATATAGTGGTGTTATATCACTATATATCCCTCATTCTTGAGCTAAAGAGAAAGAAGTGTGATGATGGTATAATTGGTGCTTTATAATCACAATATTATCCCTCATTCCTTAGCCTTAAAAGAAACAGTTAAAGTTGAAGTTGGAATAGTGGATAGAATTGAGGTATTATATCACAATATATACCTCATTCTTGAGCTAAATCAGTAAGTGGTATGCAACGTCGATATATCACAGCATATCCCTCATTCTTGAGCTAATGCAGTATGTGATATAAAGTGGTGATATATCACAATATATCCCTCATTCTTGAGATAAATCAGTGAATGATATAAAATGGTAATATATTACAATATATCCCTGATTCTTGAGCTAGATCATTGATCAGTGGTATATTATATGAAATATCATAGATTTAGCTGTAGAATGAGTGTTATATTGTGGTGTTATATCAAAATATAACATTCACTGATTTAGAATTGAGTGATATATCGTGGTGTTGTACTTGGTGTATTCAGCAACTGATACAGAACAAGTTCCAATTTCCAGTTTCTT
>NC_087211.1:80677646-80680146 GCF_015104395.2 Macrobrachium nipponense | reverse complement strand
CGTCCATCGATTTTTAGTCTCAAATTCATTATTATTGTAGCATGCCGTATCATTTTCCAAAGTAGATTCTCTCTCTCTCTCTCTCTCTCTCTCTCTCTCTCTCTCTCTCTCTCTCGTATTTGAGATACTTGTGGGGGCATCCAGTATTGTATATTTGTTATCTTTGTCGTGGTCGAACAGTATAGAATTTGAAGAAGAAGAAGAAGAAGAAGAAGAAGAAGAAGAAGAAGAAGAAGAAGAAGAAGGCAAAGACAAAGATAAGGAGTAGGAGAAGAAGAAGAAGAAGAATTCAAAGACGAACACGAAGAAGAAGGCCCCTTTATTTTGACGGGACCGTTCGCTGCATACGACTTTTTCTGCTCCGATCTTCGGAGAGAGGAATGAGGCCATGAATATTGGATGAAGTAAAATTGATTTCATAGACGCTGCGGCCGCCTCTTAATATGTATGTCGGGTCGGGAAAAGGAGGGGGGGGGGGGAGGTTTTGGGTTGTTGTTTAAGAGATTGATCATAGTCTTGTATATTACGCAAGACCATTTCGACGGGATGAGTGCGGAGGGGGGGGGCGGGGGGGGGGGGGGTGTTGAAATGAGCGGTAGGAAGGTTTAAATCGAATCTGTAGGAAGTGGTAGTGGGAGTGACGAGAATGAGGGGGTTGGGGAGGGGGAGTGGGTGCCTGTGGGATGTTGTTGTTGTGTAGGAGATGAGGTTCAAGGTCATCACTGTTGAAAATGAGGCTTGTTTTGCTGGTGCTTGGAAGCCTCGCCTGCCCAGGCTAGAGTGTTCTGGGGGAAAATAATTCAAAATCTACTAAAGTGAAAGAAGCCCTGTAGGGACGGTAGTGCCGCCAGTGCACCTCACGCAGCACACTGTAGGCACTAGTCAAGGTTCTTGGCAGCGTCCCTTCGTCCTCTCAACTACTGTACCTCCATTCATATTCTCTTTTTTCGATCTTACTTCCCACCCTCTAATAACAATTCTTTTATAGTGCCACTTCGACGTCTTTCTCCTATTACACTTTTATAAACATTTTACTCTCATTACTCTTCCAGAGCTGAATGACCTCCATAGGTCCCAGCGCTTGACCTTTGGCCTAAATTGTACATTCCATACCGACGCTGGAACTGTATATCAGTATCGTGCTGTTTTTGGATCAACTTGCCAACTGGAACCGGTCTCCAAAGATCTTTAGTAGGTGTGAGTTTCATAGGCCTCACTTAGAGGGTTGTTTGTTTAGGTAATGAAGAGCATTTGATCTCGGCAACACGACCAGGTTGCGTTCTGCTCCTCCAGGAAAATTAATGTCTGGTGCAACCATTCAATTAGCGCCCTTATTTGGATGGTAATTAATAATTTTTCCATGAGGGTTGTTTGGAATTGCTAAAGACAACATATATATATAACACACACACACGAGTATATATATATCTACTATATACTATTATATATATATATATATATATATAAAATATATATATATATATATATATATATTTTACACACACAAATGCATCTTCTTTCATGAACTATAAGTTGAATTGCTAACGCCTTGGACTCTCACTTGAAAGACCGGGGTTCGATCTCGATGTGGGCCAGAAATATATTTCTGCGAAACACAATCCCATGTATTAAGTTCGGCTTATTAACGAAAAAAAGGGGCAATTTCTTTCCAGTTATAAAAGGCAAAATATCTCCACCATGTTATGAATTATCATGAGCACTTAGAAAAATAATTATACATCTCATAAGAGCAAGCACTCTGAAGCATTACGTGGAGCCTACGCACAAATGTATTTATATGAATTTATATATCTATGAATAGATATCTATATTATATATAATATATATATATATTACCTTCCCCATGTTTATGCAGAGCTTAGAGTCTGCAGAGGGGGACGCCTGTGAATTAAATTTCCAGCGCATTATCCTCGTATTAATTGAATATCGGGTTAACGTCATCCTCTCCCCTCTCGGTTAAGTTGGAGATTTCATGTAGACGAATTTGCTCGCTCAGACATCAAAGGGATGCCGCTTGTATGGGTTTTGATTGGTTATATATTCGTTTGGACGATTTTCGCTCCTAAGTAGATTTCGAGGTCCGGTCTTAATGCTGGAATGCTGGATTTACCCAGAGTTTTAGAAAATTTGAGAGAGAGAGAGAGAGCTTGTTTGTTTGTGTGTGTGTGTGTGTGTGTGCGTGTGTGTGTTTTGTCAGACACAGGCAGTGACCCCGCCACTGTCTAAACTACCTTTATCTAATTTACTGATGAGGCCAGGGCAAGTACGGAGTTGTAATGAAACGTGCACATGGCGGACTGCTGTCCTCTCTCTCTCTCTCACTCTCTCTCTCCTTTCTCTCTTCTCTCTTTCTCTCGTTCTCCTCTCCCTCTCTAGATATAAGCATGTATATATATATATATATATACATATATATATATATATATAAATATATATATATATATATAATAATATGTTGATATAGTATATATTCATAATA
>NC_087211.1:80665146-80672646 GCF_015104395.2 Macrobrachium nipponense | reverse complement strand
TTTTGATTCCAAGAATTTCCAGTGTAGATTCAAAGAATTCCCAGTTTCAATTAAAAGAATTTGTATAGAAATAAAGATACTATTCTTTCGTCAATATCGACAGTTTTCAAAGCCAGTTTCGTCATCGGTGATAAAAAGCAAATAAGTAAAAAGTAAATAAAAGGAAAGAAGTAAATATGAATAAAAAAAGGAAAGACTACAAGGATCGATCCCAACTGGAGACGACGAGAGAGAGAGAGAGAGAGAGAGAGAGAGAAGAGAGAGAGAGAGAGAGAAAGATGAATTAGTCTCAAGTACTGTGGTAGATAGGTAGCCATGGAAGAGAGAGAGAGAGAGAGAGAGAGAGAGAGAGAGAGAGAGAGAGAGAGGAATCACTGAGTGTCCAGGAGATGTTACAGCGTAGTTCGATGTCAATTTTCTCCGTCGAAATGACTTTTGATTCCGCTTCCGTGACTGTTTTAATCACCGCCGTTTATCTTGTCGGGTTTACTGTCGGTGAATTGACGTTTGGTCGCTGTTTCGTGATGCTCACTTTCGCCACTTTTATGCTGGATTCGTTTCCCTGTTTCTCTCTGGTCCTGTCTTTTCTATTTTTTTCTATTTCTATCTGTTGGGTTTGTCCAGTAGATAGGCTGTTTCTATTTCTGTTTGGTTTGTCCAGTAGATAGGCTGTTTCTATTTTTGTTTGGTTTGTCCAGTAGATAGGCTGTATAGTTTATTTGTCTGTTTCTTTCTGGTCCTGTCTTTTCTATTTTCTTTCTATTTCTGTCTGCTGCGTTTGTCCAGTAGATAGGCTGTATAGGTTTTTTTTGTCTGTTTCTTTCTGGTCCTGTTTTTTCTATTTCTCTGTTAGGTTTGTCTAGGACTCTAGTAGATAGGCTGTATAGTTTTTTGTCTGTTTCTTTTTTCTTTTTCTGTCTGTAGGCTTTGTCTAGTATGTAGGCTGTATAATATTTTTGTCTGTTTCTTTCTGGCCTTGTCTTCTATTTCTGTCTGTTTGCTTCGTCGAGAAGAGAGTCTGTTTAATTTCTTTTGTCTGTTTCTTTGTTTTCCTGTCTTCTATTTCTGACTGTTTGCTTTGTCCAGTAGATAGGCTGAATAGTTTTTGTTTGTTTGTTTGTATCTGAACTTGTCTTCAATTACTGTCTGTTTGCTTTGTCGAGTAGAGAGACTGTTTAGGGTTTTTCGTCTGTTTCTTTCTTGTCCTGTCTTCTATTTATGTTTGTTAGGTTTGTCGAGAAGAGAGTCTGTTTAGTTTTCTTAGTCTGATTCTTTCGGGACCTGTCTTTTCTATTTCTGTCTGTTTGCTTTATCGAGTGGAGAGTCTGTTTTGTATTTTGTCTGTTTCTTTCTGGTCCTGTCTTCTATTTGTGTCTGTTTGCTTTGTCGAGTAGAGAGTTTGTTCATGTTTTTTTTTTCATATACGAATGAAAAGTGGACAACCATTTTTTTTCAGGTCTTTAGACGCATGTTAATTTATGATTAAGTCGTAGACAACTATTTTCTATGGATTTAAACATTTTTATTTATGATTAAAAAGTGGCCAACTAATTTTATGGATTAAAAATGTTTTTATTTCCTAAAAAAGTGGCCAACCAGTTTTTATGGATTCAACTTTTCATTCATCAATGACAAGTGAACAGCCAATAATTAGGGAACTATTTTAGGATTATTATAAATTCCAAATGGAGGCAGATTTAGGAATCCCATTCCCATTCTGAATAAAGAAATTTACAGTATTTAGCAGCATTTAGAAATACCTTTCAGTTTGGAATACAAGTAAAGCAGGCTGTTGTATTCACGAGAATTTAGGAATAATTGCCGGGGTGGGGGTGGGGGGCCCAACTTGTATTTAGGAATCTTATCTCTCTCTCTCTCTCTCTCTCTCTCTCTCTCTCTCTCTCTCTCTCTCTCTCTCTCTCTTAATTTCTTTATGAGTCGGAACCAACTTAATTTCTCTTCATGATTGCTAAGGTGTTTCTCTCTCTCTCTCTCTCTCTCAGAGGCATTACGAATTACGAAGGACTCCCTCCCCCCCTACCCCAATGATTAATTAATGACGCTGTACAATTACTCTCTGCTCCCATTTATAGAGTCCCGCCTCTTTAATTTTTCACAGGGGAAGCGGCCAGGTCCCCAACTACAGTTTCCGAATTAGAAACTTTCTCTTGTTAGTTGGTAATGATGGTAAAGACCCGCCAGAGAAGGTCGCTAATAAAAGTTGTCGTCGTCGTCGTCGTCGTTTTCCGCTCAAAATAATCACGGGTTGACAGCCTCGTTCGCGGACGGTGGGGTGCTGAGATTGCTAACATTAGCGGATATTTTGTTGCTTGAAAGATACGGTTTATTTACATCGTCACGGACGTGAAAGTTTTTCTTACTGAATAGTTTATAATTTTTGCCCGAAACTAAGAAGTATTTCTTTGCGAATATCTTAATGATATCAGGTCTTTATTTTGCAAATAAGTAATACTAGTTGAGTACCTTTTTTGATTATAGCAGGTTGTTTTGCTTAGATGGGCAATTGGTTTTATTGTGTTTTTTTACAAGTGCAAAGGGTTCTCCTCTCATCTCAATCCAGTGAGATAGTTCTCCTTATTTATATTGGTCATTTCTCTCAGCCAGGGCAAGAGATTGTTGATCTAAATACCATAATTGTATCTTTCACGGCAACAGTTTCTTTTCCTGGCTGAAATAAAAAGGATTCATTCGAAAATAATTTCAAAGAGTTTTCTCTAAGATTGAAGATCGTTTGTGTCCATAGTTCTTAGACTGAAGTCAGAAGGGTCTCACTTGGAAAATAGAAAGATTGTCTTTAAGACTGAAGATTGTTTTTGGACCATTGTTTTGAAAATGTCCTTCGTCATGTGTTCCTTCGATTCCTGGGGCTTTGACACCCCCCCCCCCCCCCCCCCCATTGTCCCCCCCCCCCCCCCATTTTGTCGGTCCGCGTTCGTATGGTTCCTGTGACTTTTGATTTCTTCATTTCGATATTATTGCTTCGGCTATTTGGAATTTTCTGACGCCAGTTGGTCAATAGTTGCTATTGCTTTTTGTGTATTTTTTATCATGAATATTCATATTACATTTGCAATGTGTTCTATGTTCTTTGGTTTCATGCACGGGCTAGAAATAATTAAGGCAATGAAAAAACAATATAACAACTATCAACATAAAAGCACATTGAAGGTTTGTACGTGTAATCAATTTAAATTTTGACGGAAATATGTAATTTTTGCTTTCATAAACATAAAAATATATGTTTGCGTCAAATTTCTAGATAGAATGCCACGTATAAATTACCTTCAATGTGCTTTTATGTTAAACGTTTTTATATTTTAAATGTAGAGTCTTTGTTATGTTCAAGAGGAAAGTTAATCAAACGCATCTTAATAGCAACCTCTGGTAGGTGCTGAACAGTGTTGTCGATTTTGAACATTTGCTGTCAACTCGCAAAGTACAAATAACTATTTCAATAACTGTCAAGAGGAAGAAGTGCTTGCATGAAGTACCAGATAAAGTATAAGAGAAAGTGGTCATACAAGACAATAGCCAAGAGGAGAAAGATGTTAGAAAAGGCTATTAGAAAATAACTGTTCTAGAGAGAAAACTTGCAGCTAATTGTAGCAAGGGAGGAGAACTGTTATTGAATAATTGTTGGATGAAATGAACAGTTCTGTTTTCAGGGAAATATGAAAACAGAACAGTTAAGGAAACAGAACTAATACGGATCATCAAAGGAAACAGAATGAATACGGATCATCAGCCAGCTGAAACGTACTTGCAATAGAATAAATAGAATAAAACTGTAGAAACAGAATGAAAAACACCATTTTCTTCACAGAAGTATTAAGATTGAAAGCCATCAGAATTGAAATGTTGGAAGCAAATGGATACTGTTACTGAATATATGAGCATTATGAAATCATAACTGCTCGAGGAAAAATATTGGGACAAAGCATCGAAGAGAACAAAACCACGCGAAGAAAAATGCTCGAGAGATAACCAGATAAAATGTTGCGTTGAAGGAGCCACCAGAAATTCTTTCAGCGTAGATCCCAGGAATACCTGCCTGCATAGCTCAAGGGGGGAAGGGGAGCCGGGTGGGAGAGGGAAGGGGAAAGGTGGAAGGGGGAAGGGGTGGGGTGGGGGGGTGGGTGGGTAAAGGACTCTTATAAATGCAGTGCAATGCCGCCCTGAATAGCCTCCCGAGACGAGGAAGGAAAATATGAAAATGTTGCACAGAACTCTTAACAAAACTTCTTTTTCTTCTTCCTTTTCTTCTTCGTCTCCTTCTTGAAGAATAGTGGTCGACAGATGATGTACGAGTGAGGAAGTGTCCAGTAGCTGATATATGTCCGAATAAACAGTTTGTGGAAGCTCTTTGTCTTGCGTCGAGAACTAGGTCGAAAAGTCGAGTGAAATTCGAGGTACTGGATGTCACGAGCCGCTCACTCGTTTTAAAACAATGACGTTACGTTTGTAAGAGGATTTTAAGACTGGGGCGAAATGCCAAGACGAGGAATGTTATCGTACGTCTCACAAGGTCTTATTCAGAGGACGATGTTTAACCCAAGGCCACTTGTCCGGTGACCTAATTTGGGTACTAGGTAATGTGAAGTGATCCTTCATAGTGTGATATTAGATGTTTGTCATATGAAACTACTTTTGAAGTTATTTTCCTTGTTTATTTTTTTTAGTTTCATATATCCTAATTTATTACGGCGTCGATGACCTTGGTGTTGTGACGCCAGTTTCCGTAGCAATTGCAAAGGAATTCAGCGCTCATCAAATTTTATTTCCAGTTATTAATTTGGCATAACTTTCTGTTACTTCCTTCGAATAATAATAATAATAATAATAATAATAATAATAATAATAATAATAATAATAATAATAATAATAATAATAATAATAATAATAATAATAATAATAATAATAATAGAGTAGTCTATAAAGGTAGGAGACCCTCTCTCAAACATGTTTTGTTAAAGAGGATGGCAGCATCAGTGGAACTGATTTTATATATGGTCTTTTCAATACTTCTTATTATTTTTTCTCATCAGGGCAAATATCAGTCCTGATGAGAAGAAAATGATAATAACAATAATATTTACTCCTTGTCCTTCGTATAACACTGAATGGAATGAAACTACACAGATTTAATCATGATTTTTCTTAAGAGCGTTCTTGTATATTTCCTGAAGAGATGATTACAATCTCATGATCTTGTCATCTATATTCTGATGAAACATTGTGACGTCGAAGAAAATACGAACTATCGGCTTTGCTTCCTGATCCCTTGCCAAGTATTAAGACCGCCTTCTCTCCGCTGACTCAAGCCAGACATTCGTTCCTTCATCTGCCTTCATCGCATTTGGCCATTTAATGCCAAAAATTCCTCGTCTCCTCGGCTCAGCTGCGACACAATGGATCCTCGGCTCAGATATCGGCTTTGGCTCCGCGGGCCCATTAGATCAATGACACTCCGAAGGTATTTTGGTGTCGAGGACCAGAAGGCTTATTTGTGGCGTGCGTGGTGAATCAGGCACCGAGATTTTCGGTGATGGTGACCCGGAGGTTTCGAGGTGTCAGGGATTCAAAGGATCGTCAAGTCGGATTCCTTTAGGTTCTTGGAAGTCGACGATCCGAAGGTTCATAAAGTGAAAGGCTTTGGGATGCTTACAATCGACGACCCTAAGGTTCTTAAAGTCTGCGATCCAAAAGTCACTAAAGTCGACGATCCCTAGGTTGTTCTGAGAGCCTACGATACAAAGGTTTTTAAAATCGACGATCCAAAGGTTCTTAAAGTCTGCGATCCAAAGGTTTTTAAAATCGACGATCCATAGGTTCTTTAAACGTCAAGGAATCTTCGGTTCTTGATGTCGACGATCCAATGGTTCTTCAAAAGTCAAAGAACTTTAGGTTCTTGAAGTCGACGATCCAAAGGTTCTTCAAAAGTCAAAGAACTTTAGGTTCTCGAAGTTGACGATCGAAAGGTTCTTGAAAGGTCAAAGAACTATAGGTTCTTGAAGTCGACGATCCATAGGTTTTTAAAGAGTCAAAGACCCCATGATTCTTGAAGTCGACGATCCAAAGGTTCTTGAAAAGTCAAATATCCCAATGTTTCTTCTTTTATTTTGGTTTTTGACGCCTAAAGCAGTCAAAGATCCCAATTTTCTTATGGTTTTTGACACTTAAAGCAGTCAAAGATCCCAATTATCTTTTGGTTTTTGACACCTAAAGCAAAAATCCCAGTTTTTTTTTTCATTTTTGACACCTAAAGCTTTTCAGTGTCGGATAATCGAAGGGTCGTAGTGTCAGTACCCCGAGGGTTCTGGTGCTAAAGAAACCGAGGGCTCTAGTGTCAAAGAAACTGAGGGTTCTAGTGTCAAATAAACTGAGGGTTCTGGCGCCAAAGAAACCGAGGGTTCTAATGTCAAATAAACCGAGGGTTCTGGTGCCAAAGGAACCAAAGGTTCTATTGTCAAATAAAACGAGGGTTCTATTGTCAAATAAAACGAGGGTTTCTAGTGTCAAATAAAACGAGGGTTCAGGTGTCATGAAAACCGAGTGTTCTGGTCGAAAAATTTAGAGCTACTGTTGTCGAGATTCCGAAGGTTCTCGGGAACAAAGGGGCAAAAGGCCTTGATCCCAAAATTCAGGAGTTTCCTTGATTCAGACCCGAAGATATCTGGTGTCTAAGACCTAATAGAGATTGCAAATTTCGAATTGTTTTTTATAATCTCTCCTTTTTCTACGTGTTTACTCTACGTATGATATTGTTTTGTTATGGTTCTTACGTAAATAATCCGTAATTTCTTGAAAGCTTGTTTTTGGAAGAAATGGACAAGAAAAACACATATGAAGAGAATACGAACAGACATGTTTGCAGTAGGTAATTCTGGATAGCGTACTTATTTCCCCGACGGCTAGATCTAAAAATATAAGCAATTAACGAAACTTCCAATTTCTTTTATGATACATGACAATGAATTTCAGTGAGATATATCGTGACAAAACCAATCAGGCGACGCTGCAGCGATAAACAACTATTGGCCAATACTTATTCTCAAACGATTCAAACCCCGATTCTGTAGCTTCAAACGACCTTATATATCGGTAATGGATACTGGTCTGGATGGATGTCACTCCGCGAGCCTCAGGGCCCTGGACGGGACAAAGGATGAAAAGGCCTTTGGGAGCTGTGTCCTCTACGAGCTATTTTGATAATTGCACTCTCTCTTTGACTCTGTATAACGAGGTTTATTCGATCGTAATGAGCCCCTGTGGGGAACTGCCATGCATAGGAATAATTGGTGTAGGCTTGTATATACCTATACGTAACGCAGGCTTTTTATAATGTTTCTGAATGATATGTATTGGTTTTGGTCATGCGTACAGGTTTGGTTTGAATACGATTAAAGAAAGATCTGACCTTGACGACGACACAAGTTTTAAAAATGTTATGCAGTTACATCTATCTAACTATACTATATC
>NC_087211.1:80652646-80662646 GCF_015104395.2 Macrobrachium nipponense | reverse complement strand
ATCGTCTTAGTGGGTCTTGCGTCTTTTGTTAGGATATTGTCTTAACCCCTCGTGTGTCTCTCTATAGCTTTTCTTAGCTCACTTTGTACCTTGCTTTCTGAGATTCCTTTGAAGGAAAAAGTTAAAATTAACCTTTCAAGAATGCCTTCGTCATTGCTCTCTCTCTCTCTCTCTCTCTCTCTCTCTCTCTCGCACAAGCACGCACACACAAGCCGCAGACGAATATTATTAGCCTTTGCTGACTAGAAATTCCGAACGTGTTGAGTGCTTCTGAGCCACGCTACTGCGTCAGTCCTCCTTTCATTATCGTATGTTTTTTTTTCTCCTGCGTTCGATTCCACGCCGAGTTTGAGTTCAACAACGAGTTTGGAGTCTTTTGTTTTGCTCTCTGTGACGTGTGACGTCGAAATCAACTAGGAGTTTCGGTGTTGCTTGGAACATGAGAATTATATAGTGTTTTCCCTGCGAATTCACTATACGGAAATGCTTGTTTTCGTCGAGTGTTGAGAGCCACTGAACGTGACTTGAAGGTAACTGAGGAGGAAATCGATTTACGAATTATGTGACCCCAATTTTTGTAGGTTATATATATTAATATATATATATATTATATATTACATACCACAACCATATATATATATATATATATATATAGACATAAACTACCATATATATATAGATATTAATTAATATATATATATACATGCATATACATACATAAACACATACACACATAAATATAAATATATGTATATGTGTACACATACATACATGCATACATACACTGTATATTTACTATGCATTCCCAGACCTCCCAACGCCAAACTAAGAGCCCCAACTGTATGTATATACTCAGGTTATCTCGTGAATGGTCGTGTAATATTGAAACATGCGCGGATGACGTTTATTCAGCCTCTATTTTCCTTTGGAACTTTCCCTCACGACCAATACGCCACAGCCTGGCCGGAGTGGAAAGTCAACACTTGCTTGATAGATATTTGATTGGCTCTTTTACTCCTCTACTCCCCACTCTTATGCAACTACCACTCCTCCCTCCCCACTCCCCTCTACTCCTTCTTCCCCCTACTAAGCTGACGCGTGCATGAACCTACGTATTGGAGGGATCACGAAAAAGAGGTTTAGGTAAATGCTGAGGTAAAAGGAAGGAAGGAGAGAGAGAGAGAGAGAGAGAGAGAGAGAGAGAGAGAGAGAGAGAGAGAGAGGAGAGAGGGGTTTGAAAGGAGTGTTCAGCCGTCAGCCGGCCGTCATGGAACGTCTGTACGCTGAGGGCGGCCATTAAATAGGAAGAATTGAATGTCAGGTTTTCTGACGACTTTCCATCCACCTGTCATTCCGTTTTCATTCTTCCGAGGGTTACGTCATTCCGTTTTCTGTGGTGACTCCGCCCACCGAGTCTGGTAGAGATGGTGTATTAGATATTATAATTGTCCGGCCATATGATATGTTTAGATTGGTGAAAAATTCCAATGGTCCCAAGAAAGAGAGGTTCTATTTTAAGAGAAATTCGGGCAATGATGAAGATTCTGCATATTTTTTAAATTATTTTCACTTTCTGATGGTCTTTGATCGTTGGTCAAACTGGCTGCTTTGTGTGTTATTATCTTTTTTTATTAATTAAAACCAGAAATTTTAGTTATTTAGCTAATTTGAGGTCGTAGAAACTGATATATTTCCGAAGCTTATTGGTAAGGTATACAAAGGAAACTGTATCGAACATTCCAGATTTCATTTTTAATAATGGCCATATATTATACATGGAGAGAGAGAGAGAGAGAGAGAGAGAGAGAGAGAGAGAGAGAGAGAGAGAGAGAGAGAGAGATTAAAAGTTCCATTTGATTACCGTCATCTTATGGAAAAAGTAAATTAAATATATGTTAGTTTAACCAGACCACTGAGCTGATTAACAGCTGACCCCAAGTATTAGATTTCTCTTACCAGGTTAGGAACCAGCTGGCTACTTAGCAACGGGACCCACAGCTTATTGTGGGTTACGATCCACATTGCATCTAGAAATTAATTTTTATTCACCAGAAATAAATTCCTCTGGTTCTGTACCCTCAGCACAAGAGAGAGAGAGAGAGAGAGAGAGAGGAGAGAGAGAGAGAGAGAGAGAGAGAGAGAGCCGAGAGGAGAGAGGAGAGAGAGAGATAGAGAGAGAGACGAGAGAGAGGCGAGAGAGAGAGAGAGAGAGAGAGAGAGAGAGATCTAGGACCCGTGTAATGCACGTATCATTACGAAATATCCGATCCTCACAAGACAGCCGGGTTGAACCTCACGCGAATACTACATCTTGTAATTTTTTTTCAAGGGCTGAAGGACAAACGATACTTATTTCTAGCAGTGCACATATCTCGGAAGGAAGAGTGGGTCGCTGTTTCGACTAAATTCGTAGGTTTTCTCAGATGACCCTTATCGTCTTGTGGGTCAGTAGGAAATTAGGTTATCCCGTGAGTTTAAACAATAATCTCCTCATGTTCTTGCATAGGATGACCTGACATGCATATATGCATGTACCATATAAATGTGCAGCAGTTTAGATGTAATGGTAATTTCGGTTTGTTTTGGAAGTGACGGATTATATATATATATATATATATATATATATATATATATATATATATATATATATATATATATATTAATTGATTTATGTATATATTCCATGTAGCAAGTTAGTTGCAATGATATTTTCGGGTTATTTTTAAAATTATACACACACACACACACCACACACACACACACACACACACACACACACATATATATATATATATATATATATATTATATATATATATATATATATATATATATATATCTTATTTAAACAAACTTTCTTAGCATTAATTTACACTTAATCTCTCTCTCTCTCTCTCTCTCTCTCTCTCTCTCTCTCTCTCTCTCTCTCTCTCTCTCTCTAGGAATTGCATGCGTTCTCCATCATCTAGGAACGCCTTTTTTACTCGTCTTTCCGATGTCTGTTTTTTCGGTCCCAAAGTTTTGATTTGTTGAAAGGCAAAGAAATTCGCCCCTGGAATCTTTCCTCCGTTAAACAAACGTTTTCCCTTTATTTACTGTAATGTTTGTCAATTTGTTGACCCAACCTTATTGGCAGACGTTTTTACAAGTGTTTTTATTTGATAGCACAGACGTTTTCGTATTGATCCAAACATTTTCCTTTATTTGAACAAATAGTTTTGTTCGGTCAAACATTTTCCTTACTTGAACAAATAGTTTAGGTCAAATCATTATCTGCAAAAACATTTTGCACCTTATTTCGCAAACGTTTCATTGATTCAGGGAAACTATTCACCTGGTTTTACACTAACGTCACTCATTGTGTTTGCAGACGTTTTCTTGATTTCAAGTATATAATGACATATGCTTTCGATAATCTCTATTTTTTTCAAACGTATTTTGCCTGTTTCTGCAAAGGTTTTGACAGTAATAGTTCAAACGTTTTTACGCGTTTTCATTGGTTTATTTTCAATTGTTTATTGTTGTAAAGTTTTATTGCTCTCGAATGATAATGGCTTCTGAACCGTATCGAACGTAATTCGAGAATGTTGGCTGGAATTATCCTGTCTAAGTTTAATGCAGCATTGTTTCTCAAATAATCAGCTGAATGGAAAATATAAATGCACGTTTTGTGTATGCATATTTATATTCTCTTTCTCTTCTACTCGTTGCTAGATGTTGCTATTTTAAAACGTTTGGCTGGAATTATCCTGTCTAAGTTTAATGCAGTATTGTTTCTCAAATAATCAGCTGATTGAAAATATAAATGCACGTTTTGTGTATGGATATTTATACTCTCTGTCTTTTCTACTCATTGCACGATGCTGCTATTTTAAAACGTTTGGAAGAATGGATTGCATGTCATCACCTTGTTCTAATTATGTCCCAGGCTTTTATTTTTTATATTCAGTTTTTTAACATTGCATTTTTACTACACTCCTCCTCTCTCCGGTGCATTACAAGATGTTACCATTTTAAAATGTCTGCAAGGCTGAGAACTGTTTTAGTGTCACATATGAATGCATCTCATTACGTTGTTCTAATTATGTCTCACGCTTTTATCTCTATATTTAGAGTTTCTCACGACTGCATAGTTGCACGCCTTTCCCTCCTCTGCGCATTACTAGATGTAGGTAATTTAAAATGTTTGGTAGGATGAAAACTCTTTTTAAGTGTCACATACGAATGCATTTCGTTACTTTGTTCTAACGATCTCACTTTTTATTTCCATATTTAGAGAGTTTCTTGTGATTGCATCTAAACTTAGCCGATGTTCAATGTCTGATTGTTGAAGTCATTCACATTTATTTTTAAATATTCACGGAGTATCCCATTTATAGGCTCTAGGGCTTTAGAGGCGACTTGATATTATGTTTTCTTTTTTTTAAGATATTGCTGTGCTTTAAGTATGTATACGTATAAATTGGTTGCGCATTTGTATTCATATTTTTTAATGTATATGACTTATGCAGAACGTTTATTATTATTGTTATTATTATTATTATTATTATTATTATTATTATTATTATTATTATTATTATTATTATTATTATTATTATTATTATTATTATTATTATTACAACTAAGGGGGCTGATTGTAAGATGGACGTTATACCTCTTGGCAAACTCTCTAAAGAAATCTATATATTAAAAAAGATGCTGTATTCGATTTTATTTCTCTATTACTTTCACATTTTGCAAATTTGATCTGAATAAATTGAGGACATTTTAGCAAGATATTCGCCTCAACAATACCCAAAATTTTTATTGTCTTGCATATTGTATAACCGGCGGTGACTATCGTAAATGCACATCACTCATTTCCACGAATTTATTAAAAAGTATGGATCATAAGATATTTATGAGTTTCGAACAAAGCTTTACATTAATGAGACGCTATATAGAAATTTGCTCGTAGTTTTCAATATTCAGTAACAATGGTTTCAGTTCCGCCCTGTAAATTAAACTGTCATTTTTATTTTTGTAGTTGCTACCTATATTAATAATGGATTTTTTTTTTTAGAAAACATAAAAAGGTGTTTATAAAAGCATTAAAGTAAGAAGTTTGAATGATGAGAAACAAGCTGCGTTTGGATGTAAATTTTTTTCTAAAAAGCTGAACTTCGATCTTGAACATCTGGTCATCTTTACGCAACAAAGCAAGTAAAGCTACTGATTAACAATAAGGAAATAAGACAGTTATTTCCTGTGATAAATGAATTAGCGAGTAAATGAGTAAATAAATATGCAAATGAATAAATAGTCAGACAGGAGAAATGAATAGATAACCACAAATAAAGTTAAGTAGATGGAGCCATATACGTGGGTAGACGGAGCGATGAGTATGGCATACGACAGCGATTCTCATGAAACCCTACGGTCCCGCCACTTCATATTTAACTTACCCCCTCACTGTTATGAAAATTGGATTCACCGCTTCCCCGTATTTCCACGAACATTCTGAACGCGAAGTATTCATCGACGTGTCACCTGGATAACAACGAAATGGGAAAACGAGTCTTCAGTTTTATTCTTTGTTTTTAACCTTTCCTCTTGCATCTTGCGTAACCGCCTCTGAACGTCTCATTGTGGAGCTTGTCTTTAGACTAATAGAATTGGGCTGGCGTGTTCGTGGACTCAACCCCTCAACCCTAATTGGGCACCTACAAACCATGGGTTTGTTAGTGTATTTGTCTTCATCTCTCTCTCTGTTTGTTTTTCTTAGTTTTTCCTTGTCTTAACTTGGGTATAATTGTTTGTCTGTTTTGTGCTGAATACCAGCTGTTAACTCTCTCTCTCTCTCTCTCTCTCTCTCTCTCTCTCTCTCTCTCTATAAATATGTAGCCATAGATTATAGCAAATAAAATCTCTTTCTATTGTCCCCCGTATCTCCATAACGGACGATAAAGATCACGGCACCCTGAATCCTAAGCAATTTATTCCCCCGTTGGAAATTACGTCTATAGGACAATATTTTCAGCATGATGCGACACAGACAACAATTTTCTCGTTTTTTCCCCTTAACCTTTATTCATCCTTTTGTCCATTTTACCTTATGATTCGTGCGAACCACACCTTATGGTACTGTGCTCCCTAGTCGAGCACCAGCGATGGGAATCGGAGAGAGAGAGAGAGAGAGAGAGAGAGAGAGAGAGAGAGAGAGAGAGAGAGAGGTTTACGTAACACTGCTGCCGGCAGTCGGTGGTATAGGTTGGGGGTATGGGACTTTTAGGGGGGTGGGTGTTGGATATAACCCTGTGGGGGCCTCCTGAACCAGACGCGGTAGCGTGGCTATGCAGACGTTTCCGGCCAGACGGAAACTTTGGCCAAACAGATGGTTGAAAGGACCAGAGAGAGAGAGAGAGAGAGAGAGAGAGAGAGAGAGAGAGAGAGAGAGAGAGAGAGAGCTAGGTAGCTTACCCGTACACCACGAGACAGGACAACAAAGAGACAGGGGACGGGTAAACATGCGCCTGGCCTATCTAGATGAGATACTTGAACGGAGACAAAGAGATCGTCTGTAAGCGTTCAAGCGAGATGACGACAATTTGACAGATAGACAGACAGGCGAAGAGACAGTTGGATCCAAGGCACTGAATGAGAAGGTAGGGAGACGTACGGTTAAATATGGTATAGATGTTGATAGGTATGTATAGACAAAGGAAGTTTGACTGGGTTACAGTAGAGGGGGACCAGACTGGAGCCAGGAAGAGGGGATACAATTTGGCCTGATGGAGAGGAAGAAGAGAGGAGGAGAGATACGACGTGAAGCGGGAGAGAGCGGGAGGGAGGAACGAGAGAAGGAGAGAGAGGCTTGGATTCGGGGAGAGAGAGTAGAAGAGGAACGAGAGAGAGAGAGAGAGAGAGAGAGAGAGAGAGAGAGGTTCCCTCTGCATCACACAGGTGTCAGGTAGACAAAGGAATACCCCAACACGGCAAATGATTTCAAAATTAAAGCCAAAAAAAAAACGGAGAGATGACAAACTTGTATTCAAAGAGTGGAGTTTTAATTAATAGATTTTATCCCACTGATAAAAGCAGCCGGCGGCATAATGAGAAACTTGATGAGATGACGTAAATACGAGATACAAAAGAAAAACAAAACAAAACAAAAATCCACCGAGCTTCTTTGTTTCCGGTAACAGTTATTCGAGCGCGCCTTTGACGATGCAATGATTATTTTCTGTTAGTTTGCCCTCTAGTTAAAGTTCGTTTTTTTTTTTTTTGTTTATATTTGATTGTGAATTAATTAGGCTGTTTTTTTTTTCGTCTTAAGTTCTTTGTATGTGTTTATTCGTTATCTGGGTTTTGTCATTTTATTATTGTTGTTGTTATATGCATATCTTTGTGAAGATACTGTTTCCATAGGTTATTCCTTAGAGTAAGTAATAAGTATTATTATTATTAGTTATTATTATTATTATTATTATTATTATTATTATTATTATTATTATTATTATTATTATTATTATTATTATTATATTTTACTAATAATTGCTTTCTCTCTGCTACTACAACTGGCGAGTATTGCGCCGATATGATTCATCTGGAGGAGTCAATTTCAGGGATATTGCTTAAAATTTATTTATTTGTCACAGTAAATGAACGAATAGATCAAAATATAAGTCGATCTAGTGGCCAGAGTTTCTCTCGTTATCATCCGAGCATGATCACGGCAGTGGGTCGGAGCTGACTGTTTTTTTAGCAATATTCCTGAAATTTACTCCTCCTGATGAATCATATCGGCACAATACTCGCCAGTTGTAGTAACAGAGAGAAAGCATTATTAGAAAAATAGAGAAGACTATTAACAAGTTGAATGCAGCTAATGCAGCAATATCTTTCAATAAGACTATTATTATTATTATTATTATTATTATTATTATTATTATTATTATTATTATTATTATTATTATTATTATTATTATTATTATTATTATTATTATGCAGGAGATGAACCCTATTCACTTGGAACAGACCTACAGGGGCTATTGACTTGAAATTCAAGCTTCCAAAGAATATGGTGATCATTGGAAAGAAATATCAGATAACAAGAAAAACAGAAACAGAGATCAGTTATCAGAAAACAAAGATAAATGAAGGAATTGATAGATAAATGGATAAAAACGCGAATAAAAATGCAAGAATTGTTTTAGGGTATAGTACTGTATTGCTTATTCTCTTGAAGTATTGAAATTCTAGTAGTTCTCGTCTGTGAAAACCAAGAGGCTTACGAAGTAGTTCAATACTTCGGAAACCTTTTTAGGAGCTGTTCCCTTATGTACAATTTACCAGACCTTATTTTTTTCTCAGAATACATTACCCAGTGGACTATAAATTTGACTCCAGTTAAAAAATCCCCCTATTAGATATTACACTCGCGTGTACTGTTCCGTAGGCCTAGCATTCCGATGTTCGGAGGCCTAGGAACGAAATTGGATTCGCGTCAGTGATTTGGTTTTTGGTTTTCTGTGAAAGAAACCTACTGAGATGTCTTTGTCTGTCCGCCCTCAGATCTTAAAAACTGCTGTGGCTAGAAGGCTGCAAATTGGTATGTTGATCATCTACCTTCCAATCATCAAACATACCACATTGCAGCCCTCTAGCCTCAGTTGTTTTGATCTTATTTAAGGTTAAAGTTAGCCATCATCGTGGTTCTGGCAACGATATAGTACAGGCCACCACCGGGGCTGTAGTTAAAGTTTCATGGGCCGCGGCTCATGCAGTATTATAACGAGACCACCGAAAGATAGATCTGTTTTCGTTGGCCTGGCCATGCGCATTTTTTTTTGCTTTATTATTAGATTTAGATCGTTAATTCTTATCGTCTGAAATGAACAGGAAATATAGCGTGCGCAACGTGAGGAAATTATAATTTATTGCAGTGGTAAGTTCAGTCAGTAAGTCATTTTTTTAAGTTCTTTTGTCGAAGTGTAGTGTCCTTGGAATATTGGGATTATGGAATGTAGTAGTATTGTGTCTGTTTGTATAGAGCTCCCTGTAATGTGTCATCTTCGGTTAGGTAATACTGCTACTTATAATAATAATAATAATAATAATAATGATAATAATAATAATGTTTGTTCTTATTAAACATAGTAGTAATAATGATAACCAGTGATAATATTGTTTTTATAATAATAGTAATAATGATAGTATTGTTCATATAGTGATATTAATAAAACTAAATAATATATAATAATATCAATATTGGTGGATATAACGGCAGTGATTATAGTAAGACCGGGATTATTATTATTATTATTATTATTATTATTATTATTATTATTATTATTATTATTATTATTATTATTATTATTATTATTATTATTATATACATATACTTCACGAACACTCCACAGTGACAGAATAATGTTCTCACCCACCGAACCCAAAGTGGGTCGTTTCCCTCGAATTCGTTATAGCAACCATTACATCATCATTGGCTCTGTTTGATCCAAATTGCTTGCTCCTTTCAGAGGTAATTCAGTCCAGAAAGAGTGTGAAGATATTATTATTATTATTATTATTATTATTATTATTATTATTATTATTATTATTATTATTATTATTATTATACAGAAGGCGAACCCTATTCATGTGGAACAAGCCCACAAAAGGGGCCAATGACTTGAATTCAAGATTCCAGAAATTATATGAGTTATTATTATTATTATTATTATTATTATTATTATTATTATTATTATTATTATTATTATTATTATTATTATTAATGTTCAGGATATAAACTTATTCATATGGAACCATGCCACCAAAGGGACCATTGACTGGAAATTCAGGCTTCCAGAGAACATGGCGTTCATGGAAAGAAGTACCTGGAAATTCAGGCTTCCAGAGAACACGGCGTTCATGGAAAGAAGTACCTGGAAATTCAGGCTTCCAGAGAACACGGCGTTCATGGAAAGAAGCACGGCTGGATATTTAGGCTTTCCAGAAACATG
>NC_087211.1:80632646-80647646 GCF_015104395.2 Macrobrachium nipponense | reverse complement strand
TAATTTAATTTTCGTATTCATCACGAAAGTAGTGACACTGAATCACTTTAGACCAAATATTATTTAATTGACTTTTTTTTTGAGAATTTTATTACTGGATTAACAGAAAATAGTATTAGAATATCGGCTAAAATTTACTGATTCTTCTTCTTCTTCTTCTTCTTCTTCTTCTTCTTCTTCTTCTTCTTCTTCTTCTTTCACGAGAAGGGAACTTGTTGATATCTGTTGATTTTTGAAGAAGCTCTCTAATATATTTATTTTTTATTCCCCGTGATTCTCGTGGGGATAAAAGATTAACCGATTAAAAATAGCTTTCACACGAAACGCTTCTTTTGTTCCTAATCCTTAATCACTTAAACTGGGATCTCTAATCCCTGATCACTTAATCTAGGATTGTGTTTGACCAAGAAACAGAGTGCGTGTTAAAATTCTATGGATAGATCTGACCAGATATATTTGGCTTGTGTAACCTCTGCCCATTTTCTCTCTTCCCGCGAAACAGAAAACGGGAATCACCGCGTTACACCTTTGACATTATCTCATAGATACACAAGAATTGCTTTACGATAACTTGAACCGAAAGGCACGAGTGACAGGGGGAACAAAGCAAGCAAATAAAGCACGCTATGTTACGAAAGCAGCAGAGGAGTTACGTTAGCAGGGTGCTGCTATATTACATCCGACTGGGATATCCCGATTGTGCGTCCTATAGTGATCCTAGCCTGTCTTATTGTTGCTCAGCTGAAAGCGGATATCCTTAATCGCTAAATCACGTAGGCTTTGTGTGCATTTACGCGTCTGTGTGTGTTCGTGCGAATTGTGTACTTACATATAAAGCTTCCCGTCTATGAATTGTTAGTTTGTATGCCCACTGAGTGTCCTGATAGTGGTTCATCTTTAAGTTTCCTTCTATAGACCTTTCATTAATAATTAAATGGGAAATATCACGTTTTACCATAAATGTCCTATAAAATTCTCGCAAGGCAAAGCCATTTATAAACATCTTTTAGGCTAGGAAACATAACATAAACTCTCTATAAACTATTACGAGACCCCACCATTCTGAATACCCTTTGATAAAAGGTTCCTTGGGGAACCTCAGTTAGTGTCCTACTTTCTATAACCTTCCCACAACCTCCGACTGCAACCCCTTTCTAGAAGCCGTATCTATCTACACTTTAACCCCATCTATTAACACTCGATGGAGAAGCCTCTCACTAGGAGCTTGTAAAAGATCCTGGAGTGAATCTTAAGTTTACCATCTGTAAAAGATCTTGGAGTGAATCTTAAGTTTACTATCGAGATTTATCGAAATCGTTGGAGCGTAACACAAAAATTAGGTTTCTCTAATTGGCTCCGTTCGAGGAAAAGCCGACCCTTGTTCAATGAATTGGAAAACTTTCGGTGTAATTACTGTAACTAAGATGATGATTAATGGTAGGGTCAGAGATTCGTGTATATGTGCGTGTATGTATTTATGTATAGCTAATGGCAATAAGTGTTATAAATGCTTCATTTAGCTTGCAAAACACGAAAGTGAATTTCACTCTAAAAGCTGAAATCCTGTTAAAAGCGTGTATAAAAAGGTGTGAAATATGTATGTATGTATGTACGTATGTATTGGTTGATATATTTCACCACGAGCGATTTTTCTGGCCAATTGTGTCTCCAGCAATATTTGACACAAAGGTCTTAACCATATTCAAACTTGAGCAGTTGAATATATATATAATTATAATATATATATATATATATATATATATATATATATGTATATATATGTATATGTATATATATATATATATATATATATATATTAACATACATATATATATATATATATATATATATATATATATATATATGTGTGTGTGTTTGTGTGTGTGTGTGTATATATAGTTATATATTTATATGGTATGTAAGATGTATGTATATTTATCTATCTATATTATAAAATAAGTGATTGTATGATACAATCATCCACACATTATATATATATAATATATGTACGTTTACGTTCACATAAATACGTAAATACACACAGACACTTCTCATAAAAAAATCTCTTATCACCATCACATACAACAATCATTTTAGGCTCCGTTAATTCATCGCCTCTAATCTAATTAAGAATTTTACCGCCCCTGCGCCAGAAATATGAATATGACCGTCTGGAATTCGTGGATAAAATTGGCCAAAAATAAAAAAAAGACGATGAATTTAAATTCCTCGGAGTTTATTACCTTCGCTACTTGTTAATGACATTTGCCTAATGCAAAAGGGAAATGGATTATTGGGTCAGTGCGTCGCGCCATCGAGGTATTAATGCTTCCCGTGTGTGTATACGTTTTCCAATGCATGACGACGGTCTTTCGCTAATTGAATCGGCTATTATCGTAAGTAGGTAATTTTCCCCCTTGCTGTGAAGTTATTTTTGCACTATGACAATGATTGATCTGTCAAGATGTACCGAATCTTCTCGCCGTCAGATAAGAGCAGTTTTAGTATTTAAAAAAAAAAAAAAGAATTACTTGTGACTTGCATCATCCGTTCAATTTAATGTTTCAAACTGAAATTTTGTTGACAGCAAACCAAAATCTGTGGTCCTATTTTGTTATAATATATATATATATATATATATATATATATATATATATATATATATATATATATATATATATATATATGGATATGTAAATGTTTGTATATATGTATGTATTTGTATATAAGGAGAGAGAGAGAGAGAGAGAGAGAGAGAGAGAGAGAGAGAGAGAGAGAGAGAGAGAGAGAGAGAGAATTTCACCTACGATTACAATAATGATAAAAATCAATAAAACAATTGTTGACAATGCCAAATTTATTACAACACCTGCGAAGGTGTTGCCGATCAAAATGCAGTTTTGGGGAGGATGCAGAAAGGAGAAATCCTAGATCATCGCCTTCATTCCATTTCAAAGATTCTTCCATTTTCTTTTTTTTTTTACGAAGTCGTAATTGGACTCATTTTGACAGAAGAAAGAAAGTGGAAGTCTGTAGAAAACGACTCCTCCAAAGGAAGAGTTTTTTAGTTTTTTCCTTTCCACAATTTCAATAGTAAAAAAAAAAACGGCTCGACCAAAAGAAGCGTTTTTTTTATCTTTTCCACAATTTGAATAATAAGAAAAAATAACTGACGATTGAATTAATTCATCTCCTTTGAAGGCGAACGCTTATTATAAGCTTTGAAAGGGAAATGAGAATGAAAAATGTAAGCAATAAAGAAAGAGGTTTTGAAAGGGTGAAGTGAGAGAGAGAAAAAAAAAATGAGAGCAAGGAGGAAAAAGTGAGCATCAAACACGAATCAGAAATGGAACGCACGGGTAACTTATTGATTATTTTGATGTGAAAAAGAGCGAGAGAGTGGTGGAGAATTTTAATGATTATATAGTTTATTAATTATGTATATATATATATATATATATATATATATATATATATATATATATATATATATATATATATATATATCTTCTTAATAAATCCACGGTATAAAGTGAGTGAAATTGGGTCTTTGAGCAAGTACTTTGATAGTTTATTTCTACATTCTCAATGTAAGTGTATACTTGATTGTATATGTGTATATTTACGCAAATGTGTTCGTGAATAGATATATATATATATATATATATATATATATATATATATATATATATATATATATATATATATATATATATATATATATATATATATATATTTATATATATATCCAAATAGGATTCCGGGTAGCGTTGTAGGATACAAAGTAACGAGAACTTAGGTTAAGGACACTGTGGTTAAAGGATGTAATGTAATTTCTCAGGAATATTAGACTGCAGGAGTGTTTCTTGAAATGGGATCTCGTGAAATCGCCAAATTGACAAAGTATCTCGAGCCCTTAGAAAGAAGTACTTAGTATGGACGCAGGAATGACTCAGTAGGATGGGACTTTTCCGGATTGGTTGTGAAGGAGAGAGGTCCCTGACCTTAATTTTTGTTCCTTTTTATGGGATGGGTTGGTAGTGGGAGTGACCTTCAAGTAAAGGGAATTGATAAATAAATCTAGAACCTCGTAAGACATCAGTTCCAGGTAACTCGGAATTATTATTATTATTATTGTTATTATTATTATTATTGTTGTTGTTGTTGTTGTTGTTGTTGTTGTTCTTGTTCTTGTTGTTCTAAACTGTCCACATAATATAATTGTTAAAATTTCTTTAAAACTTTATCAAATCCTAAATAAAAAAGCTTTCAAAACCCTTCTCGGTGTTCATCGTCTTCTGTGGACTGAAGATGAACCCAGAGGATGGTTTGAAAACTTCTGAAAAGATGTAATAAAAGTTGTACACGAACTTTTAACAATTATGATATTGTGGACCCTTTAGAACATTTCGTGAATTCTCGTGATAGGGAGTTTTTCCCAATTATTATTATTGTTATTAGTGTTAAAAAATATCCACAATTATATATTAAAAATATATTTCTGTGTAAAAATAGAACAAAGACTTTCGAACACCTGAACGGTATTCCTCATGTAATAACCATTACATTTTAACGTTACACTGATGAGGAGTTCGTAAGTCATTGTTCTATTTTTACATAGAAATATATTTTTAATATATAATTGTGGATATTTTTTAACAATTTTTCACGAGACTGTGAATTTCTTAACAATTATTATTATTATTATTATTATTATTATATATTAATTATTATTATTATTATTATTATTATTATTATTATTATTATTATTATTATTATTATTATTATTATTATTCTGAAGGTGAACTCTATTCATATGGAACAAGCCCACCATAGAGGCCACTCACTTGAACTTCAAGTTTCCAAAGAATTTGTTAACAAAAGGTAATGGGATATACGGAAAAGAGAGATCACTTAACATAATAAGGAAAATAATTTAAGAAATATGATCACATAAATAGAAAAAAGATACAAATCGTGGGGAAGGGTGGGTAGTGGACAGGACCTTCAAAGGAGCTGGATAAAGAGAGGTAGGTTCTCGTAAGAAATCAGTTCTAGGTAACTGGAGTTCTCGTAATCTCGGACAGTCCTTATGATGTTTCTCCACTACACTCCACCCCCCTCCCCCACTCCCACCCCCGCCCCAATTCTCTCCTTAGCAAAACTATTTTCGACTCGAGAACAGCTCTCATCTTAAATTCAATTGGGTCCACCGTAATGGACTTCGCGGGACAAGGTTCCCTTTTGTAGTTTAATGCCGTCCTTTTTTCGCCCAGTGCGATGGGAGTGTGGGTGGGTCCCCTTATTAAACTCTATGGAAATACGGCAATAAAGGTTAGAAATACGGCGCCGTAGGTTGGAAATTCGCCCTTAAAGCTGGAAGTCATTGGGAGTCATTTTATGCTATTCAGTTACCCTTAGCAGAAAGTCCTTCCTTTCTGCGTTATGGAATTTCAGGTAATTTCTTTTCATTTCTTTTGTATGGCGGTAGAAGGGGGTCCTTTTCATAGTTGGTAATATGTAATAAAATTTATAATTAACTGGCTGCTCCTTTGGGCTGGGATATCTCTCTTAAAGAGATATCCTCATTAGTATTTTTATGCCTGCGACTTTGTTAATGTAAATGTTCAGGTAATTATGCAGAGCCGAATAAAATATTCTCTTAAGTAAGAATAAATTCATTTTTACTCAAGGAGCAAATCCTTGCTCCATCTCAAGTTCAGTTTCAATAAAAGCATTTTATATTCTTCTCGTTCCATCCAGGGGAAATTTGTTCGTTTTGAAATATCGTCCAAATGAGAAAATATGAGTATACTTCCTGCTTTTACGATTACGCACATACCGAAGGAGAAACCCTGAATAAACAATGTCTCTATGATGTAGGTAACCTGCATGAATAATTTCCTTCCAAGCATACGGAACCTTGATGAATAATGTCGCCGTGCTCTTGAATC
The DNA here is from genome assembly GCF_015104395.2 of Macrobrachium nipponense. Classification (NCBI taxonomy): domain Eukaryota; kingdom Metazoa; phylum Arthropoda; class Malacostraca; order Decapoda; family Palaemonidae; genus Macrobrachium; species Macrobrachium nipponense. The sequence continues at coordinate 80,641,692 of NC_087211.1, read as the reverse complement.
ATTCAGAGTTATCCGGCGTGATTAATTATTTCCATTGCAACCGGAGTTATCAATAGATGGCAGGGCTGCTCTGGGGCAAACATCCCCTTTCTACGTGACAGCAGTTCCTGGCCCAGGTTGTAATCAGGGTTTATCTCAATCTTTGTAGTTTCTGTTATGTATTTCAGTCTGTGGTGTACGAGTATGTGGGTTTGGTCCATACGAAAAAGGTTCGGCTTGTGAATAAGCTTTATTTTATCACCCAATTATTTAGCTTTTTGTATATTTTATCTGTTTATTTATTAATTTGTTAATGTATTTTTTCCGTTTTTCGATAAGTGATCTCTTTCTTCTATATTTCACTTGACCACATTCTTTGGAGGACCGAAATTCAAGTCAGTGGCCTATGTGGTGGGCTTGTTCCGTATGAGTAGGGATCGTCGTCTTCTTCTTCTTCTTCTTCTTCTTCTTCTTCTTCTTCTTCTTCTTCAAGAAGAGGGGACTAAGTTGCCGTTTAAAATACCCGTTCGCTTTCAAGTGCAAACGAAATTTTTTTTAAAGATCTCTTTATCCACTTGAAGCTTGGCGCGTAAATATAAACATCTCAAATTTTTTATCGTGTGGCCACACAAACACGTAATCTGTTAATGGCAAAAGAAGAGTAAAGAGCCTTACGTTCGTCATCCTGCAGCCGAATATCGGCCACTTCGAGCCGAGGAGGACCTTTCCAATACGTTCCCAAAGGCCGATAGTGTCATTCTGTGATCTAGACAACATGAAACATGACGACATACCTCAGCCTTCTGCCGTGAAGGTATAACCTTATAATTTATGACTTTATTTTCGAAAAAGGGTCTTATTTAAGGATATTACTGGGTTGAACGCTTAGCGAATTTTATTTTTATTATTATTATTATATTCATTTTTAGTACTTCTATTTGTTTTTTTATTTTTCTTAATATTGTTTTATTTTCATTATTATTATTATTATTATTTTTATTTTTATTATTTTTGTATTTATGTTAATTATATTTATTTGTAATATTGTTTTTAATTTTTTAATTTTTTACAATTTATATGTTATTTTATTTTTATTTATTATCTATATTATTTTTATTTTTACCTTTTGTATTGCTATTTACTATTATTTTATTTATACTTCATTTCTATTATTTTTATTTTTATTTTTTAATTTTTATTTCCATTAATATTATTTCATTTTTATCCTTATTATGGAAGTAAACCGTCTTTTAAACGTGTTAAATCAAAAGTAATTGCTGTCTCAGCTGCAGTAATTTTATGTAGGTCTATTTTCATAATTCTGATTTTCTCATCGTTGCCAGACGCTTTAGTTAAACATTCGTGGTATAACCCGTAGGGTTTTTCAGGGTTACATTTTGATTCGAAGTCTGGATTCTGACTATTCCTTGACACTACTTAAACAGTTAAACAGGCTAGTAGAGAGCCTGTGGAGGCCATTTTCACATGCAGATTGAGGATCATTGTATATATATATATATATATATATATATATATATATATATATATATATATATTCATAAATTTTTTACAGATAAAATATATCATAGTCCTGAAAGTCATTCTCTCTCTCTCTCTCTCTTCTCTCTCTCGATCCTTCTCTCTCTCTCTCTCTCTCTCTCTCTCTCTTACCTTTTTTTGTACTTTCTTAAAAACTATTATTATTTTAAATCGTTTTATTTAGAGCGTCTGATATTTTCAGATTCATCTTGGTATTAATTTAGATAGCATATTTGATAGGCAGGGATGTTTTATTTTACTGTTAAATGATAAAAAGTCCTTCTGGAACGTATTCTATCATTGTATTTATTAGGAAAAATGGAAATATTTCTTTCGTTTGTGATATTTATACGCACACACACACACACACACACACACACACACACACACACACACACACACATATATATATATATATAATATATATATATATATATATATATATATATATATATATATATTCAACATCCGATCATTTGCCCGTAGACGCATGAGCTTAGGCATTGCGTCATCTTCTCACATTAAATATTTCTGCCTTTATTTTATTTCTGGTGGTATTATTTTGGTCTGCAGTAGAAACACTCTCAGTAATGAGGATGTTATTAAACATGACAAAACTACGCGGCTTTGGAAATGCAAACGCTCTCTCATTTCGGGGTAGCTCGTCAGGTTACCTCCTTTTTGTGTTCAGGGAAACGCTTGACACGAGTTTAGAAGTGATGAGTTAACTGTTTGTGTTTATGAATACTTATTTGACTTTGCAGCTGTGCAACATACGCGCACATTTATATATATATATATATATATATATATATATATATATATATATATATATATAATAAATAAAATATATACATATATGCGTGCGTTTTTGTTCGTGTGTATATTCATGAATGTATTTGTATGTATGTATCCTTCTCTCATTAATATCTATAATAATAATAATAATAGTAATAATAGTAATAATAATAATAATATTGATGCCCAATCTTCATGTGTGTTTCTTGAGAGAGAGAGAGAGAGAGAGAGAGAGAGAGAGAGAGAGAGAGAGAGAATCTCTTCCCTTGTTTAGTCTTGTAACTCCCGCCAAGTTGCCACATCCCGAATAAATTGTTTGTCTTCTCAGTACCTGTTCATCTGGGACTGTGAAGCTTTGGAATTCTCACATTTCATCCGTGTACCTCTATGATCTTACCCTTTCCTTAGACCTTTCTTAGATATATATAAATAGAAGGATAGCCCATCCCTTCGGCCTCTCTTGAGTAAGGAAAGAAAGCGACTTGGGGAGCGACTGAGAGTCCATAATTAACGAACCCAGTAAGTGAATGGTAATGAAGTTAGCGACTGTGCGAATGAATGCCTCATTAAAGGACTCTCGCGAATTATTGATTCATTATATTCGCCCGAGGCTACAACAGCTGCTGCAGCAGCAGCAGTGGCTTGTCGAAAGCTGGTCGTTATTGCGATTTGAGCGATTTTTCTTGGCGATTTCAAATTGCCTGTCGCGATTTCCACTAGCGATTTTACTTGCCGATTTTTGACTGGGTGTTACGATATCCACCAGCGATTTTTCTTGGCGATTTTCAATTTGGCTGTAGCGATTTCCATTAGCGATTTTACTTTGCCGATTTTTGACTGGCTGTTACGATATCAACTGGCGATTTTTCTTGCCGATTTTAAATTAGCTGTTGCGATTTTTATTAGCGATTTTACTTGTCGATTTTTGACTGGCTGTTACGATGTCCACTAGCGATTTTTCTTGGCGATTTTAAATTTGGCTTTAGCGATTTCCATTAGCGATTTTACTTGTCGATTTTTTACTGGCTGTTGCGATATCAACTAGCGATTTTTCTTGCCGATTTTAAATTTGGCTGTTGCTATTTCCATTAGCGATTTTACTTGTCGATTTTTGACTGGCTGTTACGATGTCCACTAGCGATTTTTCTTGGCGATTTTAAATTTGCCTGTCGCGATTTCCATTAGCGATTTTACTTTGCCGATTTTTGACTTGCTGTTACGATATCCACTAGCGATTTTTCTTGCCGATTTTAAATTAGCTGTTGCGATTTTTATTAGCAATTTTTCTTGGCGATTTTAGACTGTCTGTTATGATTATCTCCGTTATCGTTATTTTTATTCTTTAGCGATTTTCTCGCGATTTGAAACTGTCTGTTGCGACTTCTGTAGTTGCCAAGGATTATTTTTAGCGATTTTAGACTGGCTCTCGGCATCGTTGGAGATTTTGAGCCATTTTTCTTGCGATTTTAGACTGGCTGTTGCGATCTCCGCCATCGTCGGCGATTTTTAGAGCGACTTTTCTCCGGATATTAGACTGGCTATTGCGATCTCCCCTATCGTTGAGGATTTTTTTTTCTTTTTAGCGATTTTAGAGTGGCTGTTGCGATCTCCGCCATCGTCGGCAATCTTTTTCAGCGAATTCCAAGGCAGCAGTCGCTGATTTTTGGAGCGACTTCCGAGGCAACGCAGTCGTTTTTCGAAAGCTGATGTGGAGGTGTCTCCGCCATCGTCGGTGGGTTTCAGCGAATTTGGGGTATGAATAAATCGCTTTTTCGAAAGCTGGCTGTTCGATTCCAGGGATCGTCGGCGATTTTATTTAGAGATTTGTTTTTCTCATTTTCTCGCAGTTTGAGATTTTTTTTTTTTTTTTTTTTTTGCGGAAGAAAATTGATAACCGATAAATAAATGATAAAGGATCTTCATATGTTCCAGCGAAGAGGGAATTCAATCCTGGTCTCTGCTGACGGTTCGTGAATTTCAGATGTATCGCTTTTATTGTTTCATTTACTTAATTTTTTTAAAACTTTTATTTATTGATATATATACATATAATATATATAATATATATATATATATATATATATATATATATATTATTTATTTATTTATTTATTTATCTATTTATCTATTTATTATCTTTATTATCTTTTCCTATGCTTAGTTTCCCTCTGTTTCTCTCTCTCTTCAGAGCCCCCTTGTATTTTTTATAGCCTGTTGACTCAGTCCGTAAGGCTTTTAAACTGAAGATATAAAGAAAGGACGAGAACAAGAGAGAATGAGAGAAAGACAGAAAGTATGAAAAAAATGGAGTAAAACATGAAAAAATAACGTTATCTTACACTGGGTCATTTCTTCTACACATAATTATCATCCGTCTTGACGAGACAGAATAAAGAACCTTTACCCTTCCTAGCCTGACGGTACACCCTACAATGGGGCATAAATTATGACGAAGCCCCCATAAATGCCAAATTCAGCGACATAAAAATCTACGGAAATCATTATTTCACGCCTCCAGACGCTACCCGGTCGAATTTAGCCCCCCCTTAGAATTATTATTTTATTATTTGAGTTCCTCAAGTTTCTGCGCTTGTTATGGGGGGCGAGATTGGAAAGGAAATGGTGTTCCAGGTCTTACATGTATTATAGTTCTCTTTATGTCTTGTAAAGTGACAAAGTTAGTTTATTTATATTATATGTAAAAACCCTAGAATTTAAATTGGACTTGGAAATATAGGAAATATGGCGTAGTTTTATTTATAAAGTGGAGAATAACATATTTGTTCTTTGTTTGTTATAATATTAATAAAGGTTAAAAAAAACTCGTTGGTACAGTTTGGATATTAAAAGAAAGGCAAGAGTAAATAAATTAATAAAGGTAAAAAAAAACTCATGGATATTCAAAGAAAGGCAAAAAATAGATTAAATTAATGAGGTTAAAAAACTCGTAGATATTCAAATAAAGAAAGGTAAGGATAAATGAATTTACAATAACGTTTAAAAGCTCGTGCATATTCAAAGAAAGGCAAGAATACATAAATTAATAAAGATTAAAAAACTAGTTGATATTCAAAGAAAGAGAAGAATAAATAAATTAATAAAGATTAAAAAACTAGTTGATATTCAAAGAAAGGCAAGAATACATAATTAGTAAAAGTGAAAAAAAAACTCGTTGATATTTAAAGAAAGGCAAGTAAATACATGAATAAAGGTTAAAAAAAAAAAAAAAACTCGTGGATATTCAAACACAGGTAAGAAATACAAATAAATTAATAAAGATGAAAAAACTAGTTGATATTCAAAGAAAGAGAAGAATAAATGAATTAATAAAGGTTAAAAAACTAGTTGATATTCAAAGAAAGGCAAGAATAAATAAATTAATAAGGATTAAAAAACTAGTTGATATTCAAAGAAAGGCAAGAATAAATAAATTAATAAAGATTAAAAAACTAGTTGATATTCAAAGAAAGGCAAGAATACATAAATTAATGAAGGTTAAAAAAACTCGTTGATATTCAAAGAAAGGCAAGAATAAATAAATTAGTAACAGTTAAAAAAACTCTTTGATACAGTTTGGATGTTCAAAGAAAGGCAAGAATAGATAAAAAGATAATTCATATTTATGGAAGAAAATTAGGTTTCCAACTTATGCCCATGAAAAGAAAGATGAATTGGGAGGGAAATATTTTGTCTCCCGTTTATTTCTGATCCGCTTCACTGACTGGAAAAAAGAGATAGTTATTTTCCAGGCTGTGATATTCGTCGAAAGGGGTTTTCCAATCTGTGTTGTTCGTCGAAAGTGTTTTTCCAAACTGTGTTCTTGGTCGAAAGTGATTTTCCAATCTGTGTTCTTGGTCGAAAAGAATTTTCCAATCTGTGATGTTGGTCGAAAGGGATATTCTAATCGGTGTTGTTGGTCGAAAGTGATTTTCCCAATATGTTCTATTTGTCGAAAATGATTTTCCCAAATCTGTTCTATTTGTCGAAAGTAATTTTCCAATCTGTCCTATTCGTCGAAAGTGATTTTCCGATCTGTGCTATTCGCCGAAAGGGATCTCCAAACTGTCTTATTCGTCGAAAGTTATTTTCCTAATCTGTGTCGTTGGTCGAAAGTGATTTTCCAATCTTTTATCCGTCGAAATTGATTTTCCAAGCTGCCTTATTCAACGAAAGTGATTTTCCAATTTTCTATTCGTCGAAAGGGATTTCCCAATCTGTTATTCGTCGAAAGTGATTTTCCCAATCTGTGTTATCCATCGAAAGCCGCCAAAAGGATATATTGCTGCCAAAGGACGGGATAGAGGAATAGTAGACGTCAAGGATCTCCCGCTGATGCGTTTGCCTTTATTATGCAAATTGCGCCGCGAAGCGGAATATTGGCCCTTAATGATCCCCTCCGTAGATGTCCTTACTGCTCCCACTCCCTATTGCCTTTTTCTCTAGGGCTGCCAGCCATTTCCATTCGCCGAGCTTTTATCGTTCCCATTATTAATGGCTTTGTGGATCTAATCTCATCCGACGAGGCAGGAAAACATACTTACCTGTGTGACAGGATATTGTGGCTCTGAAGTATGTTGTTTGTACATTTTTTTCCATTCTTTTTATTATTTTTTTTTTTGTTCCATTATCTTCCTATGGTGGGCCTTTGTCTGTTTTTTTTTTATATCGTTTATATATTTTTATTTTGTTATCATTATATGTTTATTTATATTCTTATGGAAGTTTCTTCGATGAGTCACGACAACAATTTGGAATTCGTATTATATATATATATATATTATATATATATATATATATATATATATATATATATATATATATATATATATATAATATACATACATATACACACACCAGTATATATGTATACATGTACGTTTATATATAAATATATCATATATACATATATATATATGCATATATATACATACATATATATATATATATATATATATATATATATATATATATATATATGTGTGTGTGTGTGTGTGTGTGTGTGTGTGTGTGTGTCTGTGTCTGTGTGTGTGTGTACATATATATATATATATATATATATATATATATATATATATATATATATATATATATACAGAGAGAGAGAGAGAGAGAGAGAGAGAGAGAGAGAGAGAGAGAGAGAGAGAGAGAGAGAGTTCCCCTTCGATTTCTTGTCACGTCACTAAGAATATTAATGAACAAAATTTATAACTGTATTTTCCTGTTGTGGACATTTAATTGATTCGACCTAAAAAGTTTGTTTTGGATTAAGACCACAAAGGCTAAATTAATTAGCATCTCTCACGCAATGCATGATCATGTATAGATACAATACTTCTCTCACAAAAAAAAAAGTGAAATGTTGTTTCACATGCATGTGGAATTCCAAATTCCATACATGGCTTGAGGTCGAGGTCTCGCATTTCGTCTGTGTTCGTACTTTTGTGAAGGTCTGTTCGTGTATGTTAGAAATGAAGACAGGAAATAATGCACCTTGAAAATATTTATTTATGTTTTGTGCGAGATGAAGCATTGTTGAGTGTTTATTGCAAAACCTTTTACGGATATATATATATTATATATATATATATATATATATATATATATATATATATATATATATATTAATTTATTTATATATAGAAAAATTTACACATCGTGAGACAATCCTTTTAGTCATAATTCTACCTTGAGAATGTAAACTTTCTCAGGGCCTTGCGTGTTTTTCATCATGGTGCTGTCTATCTCTCTCTCTCTCTCTCTCTCTCTCTCTCTCTCTCTCTCTCTCTCTCTCTCTGTGCGTGTGTAGATTGGCGTATGTGTTTGTACTCTCAAAGAATATAATCGCCACGTTTTTACAAATTGTTTGATAATCTTAGTGCCATCAAACATGACTGTGTGATCGTAAATTTTTTTTTTTTCACAATATATGAAATTATGATTTCTTGTTGATATAATTGTTTGTCACATTTCGTATCTTTCTTTTTTTCCCCATAATTTTTTAATAAATTCCATTTTCACATAGTGAAAATAATAACTCACTTTCTTTATGAGAATGCTTTGGTGAATATATGTAAATTATAAAGTGCTATTTGAGATTGAATTTACCACTTCAGAAGTGATCGTGATGCTTCTTGGTCGTATGTCTCTAAGATGTCGCATATTCTTTGCACGTCAACATTGGAAATTTATTAAAATAAACGGCTGTTGTTTTATTTTGTTAGTTCGCTAATAGAAAAGCCATTTGCAAACATATCATAGTAGTTTTTTATAATAATGATTTGCTATTTAAGGTAGCATTATCAAGAGTTTTCCCGAATATATTCCCCCAGGCAATAATTATTTAGTGATCTGAATTTGTTGTGTAGTGTAATGTGGCGTCCATTTTCCGTAGACATTCAACACTGTGAACGTTGCTTTACATACTATATTGTTGGAAATAGATTTTGCGAAAACGTCTGTCTTTGAGTCGGATTTCCTACAAATACAGTGTTTGATATTAAAAATAGTATTTAATTTGGATTGATACCAATATCAGTTAATTTACATTGTTTGAAAATGTATGTATGTTTATGTCCCACTTTTCAAAATACCAAAAATATAAATTCACCAAATTCAGCAAGAATTTTATCCGTGTACGCATTTTCCTTATCTATTTTTCAAGAGAATACCATAAATATTCATTAATTAAAAAAGTATCCCCTTCTTATTTACGCACTAATCCCCTCAAACA
>NC_087211.1:80615146-80620146 GCF_015104395.2 Macrobrachium nipponense | reverse complement strand
GATTACGTGGAATTAAATTTAAACTGAAGTAGTACGTATGTCTCAGGGATAAAGTATATTTAATTTGATTTGATAATAAAATTTTTATTTGATTATATAGAATTAAATAAAAAAATTTATTTGATTATATGGAATTAAATTAACTGATGTAGTATGTCCCCCCAGTGATGCAAATCAACTATGTACGTAAGTAGAATTACTTATAGGATCATAATAAGTGAAAAGGTTGAGTATCAGATGGCTAATAAACTTTGATATGCCTGAGAAGTGAAGGACGAGAGAGAGAGAGAGAGAGAGAGAGAGGAAACGTGTTCCCAAGAGGGACTCAAAGAGATGGTACAGGTAAACACGAATATTTCCCCAGGGCGAGGATGAGAAGCGGCAAATATGAGTGCTATGGCCAGAGAGAGAGAGAGAGAGAGAGAGAGAGAGAGAGAGAGAGAGAGAGAGAGAGAGAGAGAATGTGGAAACAGGTAAACCCAAATGCTATGACTTGAAAAAGGGAGAGTGAGAGAGAAGAGGTAAACCCAAGTGCTTTTACCTGAGAGAAGAGAGAGAGAGAGAGGAGAGAGAGAGAGAGAGAGGGTGGTTTGGAGTTGGAAACACTGCAGAAGCATCTCTCTTTGTCCACAGTGAGCGAGCATTAGCATTCTAGAGAAAACATTTTCTTTGCAAACTGCTATGCACCGACTTTCACTGGATACCGCGAGCTACTTTCTCCAGTTAAAAAAAAAAAAAAAAAAAAAAAAAAAAAAAAAAAAAAAAAAAAAAAAAACTCCCTCTCAGTTGTCGTTCTTAAGTCCGCGTGAGTTATTTTACGTTCCTACTTTTAAAAGTAAGAAGTCTTTTCTTCAAGTAGGGAATTTCTGTGTTGTATATATTTCTTTTGCTGGTTGATGTTAATAGGAAATATTATTTAAGATTTTCATCTTTCGAAATAATTCGTCAATTTAAATCATAATCTCCTGATTGCTGTACTTGGAATTGTCAGGAATGATTACATTTCGTATTGGAATCTGATCATTCATAATAAGCATATTACAATTCCCAATTGCAATCTCAGATTCCTCAGATTCCCACTTCACATTCTGAAGTTCTCACGTGAAATAGTGAACAATTTACGCTCGTGATCCTGGAATTCCCTCCTGGAATACTAAAGTCCACTCGTGCATTCCCGAAATCCGCCCCCCTCCCCCCGCATGAAATCCTGAACATCGAACCAAAATTCCGAAAATTCCAACTAGAAATCCTAAAATTCAAAGTAATGTGTGAATTGGCAACTGTCGTCTTGAAGTTCCCACTAGCAATCCTAAAATTCAAACTAATCCGTGAATTCCCAACTTGAAATTCAACCATTCCCACCAAGAATGATGAAATCCCTCCCTCTTTGAATACTAAAAAAAAATCCTTACCTTTGCCCCTGGAAGTCCTGCCAGGGATGTCGTCGGAGTCCTAATGCGCATCAAACGAGGGGAAGGACCATCAACGAGGGGAAATGAAGATCGCTGTTATATACATGGCTTCCTTAAGAGGGTCGTTTCTATTGACGTGTTTGTGCGATTGCCTTACGACGCTCCTGATTGGCTCCTGATAAGCCAATCACGGGGCTGGAAACTCTCCTCAGTCTCTCTCGAGAGTTCACATAGGCATGATATGTGTTCCACCTCTCCTGAGGGATACTTTTGTTGTAAGACGTATCTCCTCAGGATAGGTTGAACATACATCCTGCATATGTGAACTCTCGAGAGAGATACTGAGAGTTTCAAGCCAATCACAGGGCTGGAAACTCTCAGTTTCTCTCGAGAGTTCACATAGGAAGGATGTGTGTTCCACCTCTCTTGAGGGATATTTTTGTCGAAAGACGTATCCCTCAGGAGAGGTTGAACATACATCCTGCCTATGTGAACTCTCTCGAGAGAGACTGAGGAGAGTTTCCAGCACTTATTAGCTTATCAACAGCCAATTAGGAGCGTCGTAAGGGACTGGCCTAGACATCAGGTGCAAGGTTGATGTTGTTGATGTTGATCTGAATCTCCAATAGTCACAGACATGTTGACAACTTGTAGCACACGCATACATCAGCGTTGCAATATTTTTGAAGAGTAATATTTTATTGATATAATGCGAACAGTCAATGTTTAAGTATGCACTTGTTTTGAAGCTATGTATAACGCTTGAGATAAAGTACAAACGTGTACAAAATATGTATGTATGTAAATGAATGCGCAAGTATGTATACGTGAATAAAAGCATTGTTATTCATATACATTTTAATGTGTAAGTTTATGTGTAGGTTTATACATAGCCCCCTCCCGTCCCCCAGCTCTTCCACACCTGACCCAGCAGGCAACAATTGATTCCTTCTCGTGCTATCTTTCGTCTGCTTGCATATCCCCCACCTTCCCGCCCCCGCCCTCGCGCCCAACTTTATGCGCGGCCGTATTTCACGAACGCGGTCTTGCATACTTCATGCCATTGTGCGTGAATTTATGTGCCTCTCTCTCTCTCTCTCTCTCTCTCTCTCTCTCTCTCTCTCTCTCTCTCTCCAAGATGGCAATTTCAGGGTATGCTTGTAGGCTTCGGGGGGAAGCTTTTAATAGGCCGTTTTTCGCGCGCGTTTACGACCGCTCGGCCAATGGCGACTCCCGAGATGGTAACGAGCGATGAAAAATGCCTCCTTGGCAACTCTCGGGTGATGGGCTGGATGATGCTCGTCTCGGAATCTTTCAGCGCCGAGGGTTGACTCTTAACTTCCCAACGTTGCTATTAACCTTAGCTGTCCGTCTTACTTACTTAATTATTTTTTTTATGGGACAGAACCCGTTTTGACTTTTTTGCTTGTTGGCAATTTTATTTTGTGTTGGAATGGGCGTTTATTTCCATTTTACTTAGTTGTCTCTTTCGTGTGTCTCATTTTCTCGGGGAATTTGACATTTCTTCATTTCATTTTTTCATTCTTCATCTATAAATACAACTTATTAACAAATTATTAAATCTTAGTAATGAATTAATGCACGGGTCATCACATTTGCTATAAAATTCCAGAGTTGAGAGTTTCCAAGATTTTTTAATCGGTGGCGAACTGGACGATTTTTTCCGGGAAATTTTTCCATTCCTCTCAAACTGGAAAACGATAGACCGGAAGTGGCTATCTGGGAATTCCAAAGTTTTTTCTTTCAGTTTTTTAAATTCTTCAGTCATCTAATAATACAATATATTAACAAACTATTAAATATTAGTAATGAATAACGTCACGGGTCATCACTATGGCCATATATACTTCCTGAACTGAGAGTCTTCCAGGATTTTTAATCGCTGGCGAACTGGAAGATTTTTTCCAGGAAATTTTCCCATTCCTCACAAACTGGAAAATGATAGACGGGAAGTGGCTACCGTTCAAGAAAATCCAAAACTCGAGTTTTACGATTCTTAGATCATTTATTTTACACCATCCCAGGCCCACGTATTTTAAGAAATGACGCCCATAAATTAAATAAATAACCTCACCTGAAAGATAGACCCTTCTTGAAAGGAAGACAAACTCCCTCACTGGGCAGAAATAGCTCACCTCAAAAGGTGGCAATAAATCACCCCCGGTAAGTGAAAATCACTTTACCTCTTGAGGGAAGAAACGGCCCATCATCACTGGAAGGTAGAGAGAAAACTTCCTCACCTACAGAATGAAGAAACAGATTACCCAGGTAGCGTGACGCGACAGGCCATTTCTTCCCAGCTTTGCGGCGTTCCCTGCGAATATGTCCGCCCACTTATTGCTCTGAGGAAAGGGATTAAAAGTCGTAAAGTTAAACCAGATTGCCTGATTTTACGAGGACATCGACACACCAGGTGGCGGGTGGGGTATTTGCATATGACCGAGGTATTTCATTAAAGTTTGGAAATTCCCTTTATATTAACTTATTTTTTTCATCCGTTTCTTTATTAATTAGCTCATTTAATTTTCTTTTCGATTAGCTGATCTTTCTTTTTTCTGTATTCCCTATTACCTTCTGTTGCTTGTGTCAAATAATCGCCATATTCTCTGGAAACTTGAATTTCAATTCGGTGGCTCCTTTGGTGGGCTTGTTCCATACGAATAGGGTTTATTTTCTGAATGATGATGATGATAGTAATAATAATAATAATAATAATAATAATATAATAATAATAATAATAATAATAATAATAATAATAATAATAATAATAAGCGTTAACACGTTTAACCAAGTAAGACCACATAGCAAGGTTCAAGTATATATATATATATATATATATATATATATATATATATATATATATATATATATATATATGTATAATGTGTACACACACACGCATATATATATATATATATATATATATTATATATATACATACACAAACAAAGAGATATTGCTAAATCAAAACCCCCTGGAAACATCACCAGTTTGGCCACATTTACAAACGAGTTGTTAAGCAAATGTCGACATTTAACCTCAGTGAAGAAAACAGAATTTAGGAAGCAATATATATACGAGGGGATCTAACCCCATAATGGAGCTTAGGAAAAGTTCAAGGTCCAATGTCAAGAAAAATAATTGAGGAAATCGTGCGAAGTCCCAGGAAGTTTGGATTCGTAGACAAAGGGAAATAATCCTTAGGCAAATTTAGAGACCTTGTATGCATGCAACATAGGAACAGTTACGTTATAATGGTCATAATGGTGTAGTAATTCGTCTATGTAGAACTAGGAACACTGGCCAGCAGAATTTATGAATGCGTGAAGAAACAGTTTTTTTTTCGTTTTTTTTTTGGGGGGGGGCCAAATGTTTTGGTTTACAGTCTCTGTAATCCGAGGGACAAATGCATGGACTAGTTGCGACGCCACATAACTTAAAATCGACCAATTTAAGGCACCGAGCGGTGCAGTCGACGTTTTATGTATTGCACGTGAAAGCTGAAACCAACAGGGCTTAAGGTTGCTCTTTTTATTACCTAGACATGTGTAACATTTCATACGTATT
>NC_087211.1:80605146-80610146 GCF_015104395.2 Macrobrachium nipponense | reverse complement strand
TTCATCAAATTTACTGATATTGGCAGGAGAAATAACGCAGGAAAGGATGGATGACTGTCATGAGAATTGCTGTTACGAAAATAATATAGTGTAAGAATGTGTATACGGACAGATCACATGATTTAGTAGCAAAAGTGGCTATGCGTGGTTTTGTTGACATTGTTGATTTTAATACGCTGTACGAAAATGTTCATTTTATTAGTAAGACTTATAAAGACTCCATAATGTATTTAAAAAAAAGAAGAGATATTAGGTCTTGGGTAAAAGTTACTATTATTTAGCAGCGTGATGTTTTCCTTAGAGTATCACTCTTCGTTTGAACTTTATATTCTCTTTAAGGTATTAGCAGTAGTGCATTTTTAACGAGATATATTCTTCAAAGCCTTCATCCATTTTGTATAGCCTCATATTTCCATTGATAAAAAAATTGCTAATTCTTCCTGCTTAGGGGAAACTGAAAGCTTCCCTTCCATTTAAACTTTCAACTTTCTTCCCCTTTTATCTCGCGCGAATTTTTTCTTTCTCAAGGAATAACTAACTAACTTTGTTTGTACACTGCCGAGTTTTTTTTTTAAGCTCGCCAAGTGGAAAAATTCGACTAAATGCTACTCTAAGTTTATAAGATTTTTTTTTTTCTTGTTAGGTAATTTTTTTTCTATTTCACCGACTGACAAATTCGGTTAAATAAGGAGGAGGAGGAGGAGGAGGAGGAGGAGGAGGAGGAGGAGGCAGGAGGAGGAGGAGGAGGAGGAGGAGGAGGTTTATCCTACATAAGTCGAAACTTATTGTTCCTACGCCTGTCAAATCTTCTTTGAGGAGTTTGGAATGGGATATATTTGTCATTAGAAATCTTCGTCAGACATACTTGACAAATAACCAGCTAAATTTCTTTCATGAAAAGGATTAACCTGATTTACATATCACAAAGTAAACTGTCATGAAATTACTGAAGCGTGCCAAATATAGACACAGCTGTTAAATTTAGGATCATCCCACAGAAAATAACATTATGTGGAAGTAATACTTTGGGATTAGTTGGGCTTACGTGGTGTGTTGCGAAATGGGCGTGGATCTCTCTCTCTCTCTCTCTCTCTCTCTCTCTCTCTCTCTCTCTCTCTCTCTCTCTATCTAGCGTGAATCTTTAATCATTCCCCGATCCCAATGGCTTAGCTGTCAAATTATAAATACACAAGCCAATATATACATGAATCTTTCCACAGGTTCGGCGTGAAATAGAAAAATGGGAATTTGAGAGAAACTTGACTGAGCTTATTTATATATATATATATATATATATATATATATATATATATATATATATATATATATATATATATATATATATATAAAACTATAAAATATTTCAAGAAGTCGTAGAAGGAGTTGGATAGGATAGTTTCAGTTTATGTTTAATTTTTGCTTTTGACCAATAGTACCCAGACCCTCATCTATGGAAGTTCTCTCATCTATCAATCTGTCTATCTATCTATCTATCTATATACCTGGAAATATTTTACAGTAGTTTCAATACAGGAAAAATCTACGAAATGAAAAAAAAATTCTTCAAAACGCCTTACAAACTACGCAGAGTTGTAAAGTATAGAAAAAATAAACAACAAGCACTTAAAAAAAAAAAACATATCCCCCACCACCACAAAAAGTAAAAACTCGTAACTAACTCGCCCCTAACCACCCCCCCCCCTTCCCTAAAATAAAAAATAGCAAAAAACAAAGAGGCACACTCCGGTATGCCATTTGCAATAACGTAATGCTCTCCTACGAAAGCCCGGCTCTCTCTTACTTCAGCTGACACACGCGCTCGCGCGCCAAGCACGCACGCACGCACGCACGCACTCCTGCCACGTAATGGAGCATTACGCTCAGTGGACGTTATCATGCACTCTCTCCAAAAGGTGGATATAATATGCGAGGGCTAAAGGAGCCTTATGAACACAATGGCCTTTACGGAATAAATGTGCTACTTCACCCCGACTAGTGGCTTTCAGCTTTGGAGGGTGTTTGGGGAGGTGGGGGGTTAGCCCCCTGATGTTGGGAAGAGGGAGGGAGTACCACAGGTTGTATACAGTGGGGAGAATGGGGTGGGGGTAATATTGTCCCCAAGTGGATTTTTAAGGAACCAGGAGATATTAAGACCTAAGCAGTGGTAGTTCCTTTAGGATAGAAGGGGGCGTGGAAAGTAGCTGATGTGAGATAATGGGAGATAAGAGAAACGTCGAGATAACAGAATGGGAGAGAGATAGAGATAACAGAGTGGGAGACGTTAGGAAGTAACCTCAGGTCTTTCAAAGTAAACATTTTGAGATAATAGGAAACGCAACGCATCTCTGGGGGACAGGAACGCAAATTAAACTGTGATATGTAATCGTTTGCCAAAATACATCGGAGGAAATATGATACCGAGATTTAAAGAAACGTAATGTAAGAATTAATCTCTCTCTCTCTCTCTCTCTCTCTCTCTCTCTCTCTCTCTTCTCCAGACCTTTAAAACCTTTAAAAATAAAGGTATATTTTGAGGTAACTGTGATAATCGTATGCCAAGAAAATGATCAGAATAAGTAAGATAATCAGATTCAAAGAAATGAAGTAAAACAAAATTTAAAACAGATGTATGAATTCATCTCTCTCTCTCTCTCTCTCTCTCTCTCTCTCTCTCTCTCTCTCTCTCTCTCTCTCTCTCTCTCAAAGCATTCTGTATCAGGCAGAAATGCTTTTACTGACGAAAAGCGATTAAAAAGCCTGTTGTTCTTCGAGTATTATACTTTGAGAGAGAGGAGAAATGAAAACGCAGATTAATAAGGAATAAGGATAAATAACAACGACGTAGATGATCATAAAAATATACAGACAAACAAAAAGACTAGATCAAAATATGCAGCATCAGAGTCCAGGAAGAAAGACAAAGTCATTATGTTTCTGAGTGATTAATTAAGGGTATTCTCAGTGGGACCATTAATCTTATACCGTGCTGGGCAAATGATCGTGTGATATTGCAATCTGGTATTGCGGGGCAGCAATGAATGGACCGGCGGAATATTATATATATATATATATATATATATATATATATATATATATATATATATATATATATATATATATATATATATATATATATATATATATATATATATATATATATATATATTCTTAAAAATATCACAGTAGATGCATGTGACTTCATTAAATAAGCGAATACCACGGGAAAATGTCTTAATAAAAGAAGGAAACGCTGGGATTTCTGCCTGTCATTTTCCTAGGGTATACGATATATATATATATATATATATATATATATATATATATATATATATATATATATTATATATATAATTACTTGCATTACCATTGCCTTTTACTTATACATACTTATATAAGTACACACACACAAATATATGTATATATATATATATATATATATATATATATATATATATATATATATATATATATATATATATATATATATATATATATATATATATATATATAAACACTTTTGAAAATTAAGCTTCCAAAGAATACAGTGTTTATTTGAAGAGGTAACAATATAATAGGAAATCCAGGTAGAAGGGACCACTTATTAGAAATGCAAAATAGTGTAACAATTAAATAAATGAATATATAGGTAAAAATATAAGCGAAATACAAGGAGAATTCTTTTGTGGTATACGACGTGTGTGTCTGCGTTTCTCTACGTACGTTGACCTATACATAATCTTGTGGGAATCTTTTTATCAGTCTTGTTGAAGTGTCAAACGAAGCCCTGAAATACAGTCCAGCATTTCGCGAGAGAAATGACGACGCAGACTGCATCGTCGTTGCCTCCGTGGAAGGGAAGTTCAGACCTGATAAGATAAATCGACGGACATTTGGTATTCAAATTGCTTGTGGCTCAGGGCACGTCGAGACAACAACAACAGAGTGTCGGACGCAGAGAGAGAGAGAGAGAGAGAGAGAGAGAGAGAGAGAGAGAGAGAGAGAATCTTCTCGTCACAATTTTGCAGTAGTTAATACTTAATCTGAGCTCATAGAGATTTATTTTGATAATTTGTATGAGAGAGAGAGAGAGAGAGAGAGAGAGAGAGAGAGAGAGAGAGAGAGAGAGAGAGAGAGGCTGAGATCTCATCTCGCCACAATTTTGTTGCAGTTTACTTAATCTGAGCTCAGAGGTATATTTTGATAATCTGTATTGAGTAGAGAGAGAGAGAGAGAGAGAGAGAGAGAGAGAGAGAGAGAGAGAGAGAGAGAGTCACAATTTTGTTTTAGTTTACGTAATATAACCTCTAAAATTTATTCGCCTAATTTGCATACCATAGGAATCATGGTTATTTTGCTGTCAACAAATTGGGCTGCGTATTTTTCATTTTTTTTTTATTTCGTGCATTTGATTACAATTGTCTTTTGTTGATTTTTTAAAAAAAGTTTGTTTAATTTTCCTTTTCTTTGTTTTTTCAGGTTAGTTGTTTGCGTTTTTGTGGTCTTCCTAGCTGGAGGAGGAATATTGCGAAGGTAAGATTTTAAACTATAAATTATAAGCCAGTTATGAACTTTTTACGTTTATGAATAAGGTAGACATGCACACATACTATCCTACTACTATTGAAAGACTAGGACCAGCTTGTGGCTGACACCAATTCTCTCTCTCTCTCTCTCTCTCTCTCTCTCTCTCTCTCTCTCTCTCTCTCTCTCTCTCTTTCTCTCTCTCTCCTCGTCAACAGACATGCAGACATACTATTCGAATGCCCTATTTACTTGCATTAGTGCTAATATTGAAAGATTAAGACCAGCTTTTGTGACACCAATTCTCTCTCTCTCTCTCTCTCTCTCTCTCTCTCTCTCCTCTCTCTCTCTCTCTAATTTGGTGTAAGCGGTGGTTTATTTCCCGAACGCTGTAAGGAGTTGATGGGATATATATATTATATAATATAATAATATATATATATATATGTGTGTGTGTGTGTGTGTGTGTGTGTATATAT
>NC_087211.1:80592646-80595146 GCF_015104395.2 Macrobrachium nipponense | reverse complement strand
ATCGCTCCTTACGCCCCACGAGCTCAAGGGTAATTATCCCTAGCGCACTTCCTTCGTGGAGGCCTTTCGTGGCGTACCCCTCCATTCAGGGCTTTCAGTGCGACGCCGGAGGGTACTTACGCGGACTCTGGAGGGCGGAGGGCCTACGCCCTCCTTTAAGACCCTCTCTCTCTCTCTCTCTCTCTCTCTCAGGAAGGAAGGTACGCTGATAGACAGACAGACAGGCAGACTGGCAGGTAAATATCTATACTGGCGACAGAGCGGTTCAAACGCTGACTGATTGACAGGCGGTAGGTACGCGAATGGAGATATCAAGCTGAAAGGTAGACAGGGAGATGAATAAACCAAGAGGAATATCAGACAGACGTGAAATTAGTCCTACTTTGTCATTTTAATGGGGATGGGGGGTGCGTTTTGAAATATGGAAGTGGTTCCGTGGGCAATTTGTGATAAGACAAATGGCTGTCGTGTCACGGCTACCAACGGCTTATGAATTGAGTGTCAGTGATACCAGCTGCGAGTGAAGTTAATAAGTAAGTAAATCGTATATATATAATATATATATATATATATATATATATATATATATATATATATATATATATATATATATATATATATATATCTTGCTTACGGTGCGTATTGCGTATTAACTCGTGAAAACTGCGTCATTATACTTTTCGTTCCCTAAACCGTTGAATTTTTACATTTTTCTTTGTTTCAGTTTTTAATTTACGATGTCTTAGCACAATTCCTCCCAAAACTTTCGATGATTTATCCCCAATTTATATCTAGAATTTATGTCGTCATACTCATAATTTGTCCCTGACTTGTTGGACAAAATTCGGAGTGGTTTATTTATTGTCAGCCATTGTTTGTCCCGACTTGAGATGTTTCCCCCCTAATTCATCCAGTATTTGTCCCTGACTTGAGGTTTTCTTTCTCCGTCTCACTCATTTATTTATGTGGGCTTTTATTTGCGGTTCCATAAGACTAGATTTGCTCCTGAAACTATTGTTGCTTCCTATTATCTATCAGATCTAGAATTAATTAAATGTAGGGAACTTAGGAAAAATTCTTTGATCTACACCTCAAAGTGAGCTGTAAGATCCTTCCACTTATGTCATTTTAACGTATAATATATATATTTTTTTAGACTTTTCTCAGATATATTTTTTTAAAGATTTATTTAAGATTAATTCAGGGATCTCCGAAGATAAATTGATTTATTTGAAAAACTTTTATTATTTTACAAAACCTTCAAGTAGAGTTAGTAATCTTGTCTGTAACTTGTTTAGATATTTTTTTTAAAAGGGGGGGGGGGGGGGGGGGTTCAAAGGGGGGGGGTTTTTTAAAGGATACTTTTTTTTTAAAAACCTACCAATAATTTAATTTGTTTTAATAGAGTTTTAATGGTTTTTTTTTTAAAGCTATCATTATGATTTTGGAAGTATAATATTTATTTAAGGACTTCTGGTATATGGTAAGGGATCGTAAACAACTCTAAGGTGTGGAAAATAATTTGACTTTGAAAAACGTAAATTGTTTATTTTAGGATCGATGGTATGTTGTGACAGTCCTTCGATGAAAAAGTCTGTGAAGTAGTGAATTCGTTGGATGAAAACTTGAGAAGCTTTGACCTTTGGGACTTAACCCTTTGGCGGAAGGAACAAAGTTTTTTTTTTTTTGAAAGACTTTTAACTCCAAATTAATTTGTTTTAAAGACGTTTTAAGGTTAGATCAATGATGGAAGTAAATATTTATTTTAAGACTTCTGGTAAGACCGAACAACTCCGGGAAAATAATGACTGACGAACTTGAAGGACACGATGAGTGTTGAGGTCGATGAAAAGATCTGAAGTAGAACTTCGAGGAAAACTTGAGAAGCTTTGACCTTTGACCTTAACCCTGGCGGAGGAACAGTGAGGAAACTTATGAAAGGTTCTAGATTTTAGCAGACGTAAAACTGTTTTTAATTTAGACGAGTGTTTTGGTAAAGGAGATGAAGCAACGTGTGTTATAGATATAAGAATTATTTTGAGAAGAACGTTGGTGGGGAACACACACCACAAATTAAAGGGAAATACACTGATTGCTGTTGTAAGAACGTTGGTGGAGAACATTACTAATTAAAAGGTTATCGACCTGATTGTTGTAGAATAAAGTTGGTGGAGAACAGCACTCATTCAAAGGAAATATATTGAAATTTTTTTTAGAACTTTGGTGGGAGAACAACAATAATTTAGAAAAAATCTGTGATTGTTATGAAAATAACCTTGGTAGAGAACAGCACTAATTAAAAGGAAATCAGCTGATTGTTGTGAGAAAAACGTTGGTGGAGAACAACACTACAATTAAAAGAAATTCAGCTGATTGTTATGAGAATAAAGTTGATAGAGAAGAGCAGCACTAATTCAAGAGAAATCATTATGATTTCAGAAGTCATACTTCAAGAAATCAGCAGGCCTCAACATTGGCCCAAAATTCCAAAATTATGAAG
>NC_087211.1:80564872-80587372 GCF_015104395.2 Macrobrachium nipponense | reverse complement strand
TTTTTTTTTTTTTTTTTCGTCGCCCACACTTTCTCTCGCTTAATTACCGTGGTCTCATGTTCGCTAGTTAGGTCTGGTAGCCCAGTTACATGTTCCCCTCCTCCTCCTCCTATCTTCTAAGTTCCTCCCTCCTCCTCCTATTTCGAATGTTCCTCCTCCTCCTCCTCCTCCTCCTCAGTTCCAATGTTCCTCCTCCTCCTCCTCCTCCTCCTCCTCCTCTTCAGTTCCAATGTTCCTCTCCCTCCTCCTCCTCCTCCTCTTCATTCCAATGTCCTCCTCCTCCTCCTCCTCCCTCCTCCTCCTCCAGAGGAGCCTTCCAGTTCTGTTCGCCTCATACCCATTTTTATGCTCCTCCTCCACCTCCTCCTCCTCCATCCTCCTCCTCCTCCTACAGAGGACGACTTCCACCTTCATCCAGTTAGCCGTTTCAGGCCTCCTCCTCCTCCTCCAGTTTCCATGTTCCTCCTCCTCCTCCTCCTCCTTTTACCTCCTCCATCCTCCTCCTCAGTTCCAATGTCCTCCTCCACCTCCTCTTTCTCCTCCTCCCTCCTCCTCCTCCTCCTCCAAGCTCTGGGGTGGGGGGGGCCTCGAGTCACATTTCTTCCAATCAGAGATATATAAGTGAACCTTAATTAATCAGGACCAGAAGCGCATCGCTAATGTCCGCCCGACGCCCCATTTGCATTCGGGAGGGGGACGCTCTCCCAAATTTAGACGTCGCCTTTCATTTTTAGCGGCGGAGGAGGGGGGAGGGGCGTGTGGTTTGTGGGGGGAGGATGGATGACCCTCGGGAAGAGGGATAGGTGTTGGGGGTGGGATGTTTGTAGGGGGTCGCTTTGCCTCTTAGTGTTCAGTTTTGTAAGTTGGGACACATTTTTTAAAAACAAGTGTTTCATAAAATCACAAAGAATCGTGTTTGCGTTTTAAAATTTAAAACAAAATCATAATATGTGGTTTTGAAATTCTCAGATTCTTGGATGCATTTCTGGAAATATACAAGAAAGGAGTCAAATTTCCTCTAGAACTTCTTACTTGAAGAATTGTATTCATTCATAAACAAGCAATAGGATCCTTTTGATTTGGACTGAAGCGTTTCTATTTACATTAAACTTACATTTTTACTCTCTGAGTTGTTTCGATACTTTGTTTTTCGTTATCGTTGATTCAGTGTCATGGAAAATGTCCAAGAATCGAATATCATATAGAATTAGTTATTCTTTATGCTAGCTTTTAACGGTATATATGCTACATCTTTAAATGGAAGAGTTAGGAACCCGATGTGTACCACAGACGCTTCCAATAAACCTTCGAAGTCAACGTAAATTTATAAAAAAAATTTAAGGACCCTCTCTCTTCTCTCTCTCTCTCTCTTCTCTCGCTCTCTCTCTCTCTCTATCAGGACCTTGTGAATTAACAGTAAAACCTATTCCTACAGATGTGTCCTCGGATGGACTAACAAGTCTTTGAGACATCCTAATCCTTGTAACTCTCTCTCTCTCTCTCTCTCTCTCTCTCTCTCTCTCCCTCTATGTATATATATATATATATATATATATATATATATATATATAATATATTGTGTGTGTGTATTATATATATATATATATATATATATATATATATATATATATATATGATGTATATATATATATATATATATATATATATATACGTATGTATATATATATATATATATATATATATATATATATATATATATATATATCGGTCGTCAAACCAAAAGTAAAAGAATAAGTCCGAGGCAGAGAGAGAGAGAGAGAGAGAGAGAGAGAGAGAGAGAGAGAGAAGAGAGAGAGAGAATGAAAGGCGCACCGTTATCGAAAAGAGATTTTGAAAGAGATTTTTTCGAATAGGAATGCTTCCCCTTGACCGGCTACAGCCGCGTCAGCAAGTTGGGCAGATTTTTCGAAGTGGTCCATTTTCCTTAACCCCCCTCCCCCCCTCCCTCCATCCCCCCCTCCACCCACCCAGGTCCTTGTGTCTGGGATTAGCACAAATCCCTGCAGTGTTTGAAACGGCCATTGCATATCAATTTTAACCAGGTTTTGCTCTCCTTTGCTCTTACAACTCTATGTCACCTTTTGCCTGGGTCGTTTCAGCGCTGTTTTGGGGGGTCCTGTGTTTTACTAGTTTTACTTTGGAGGTTTTTTTTTTATACTTTAGTATCTTTATAGAGTCCCGTGTTTTACGGCAGTTTGTTGTTGATTTTAAAACATTTTTCAGTCCTGTATTTTCCAGTAATTTGTTGTTGTATGGTTTTGTCAATTTCAGCGTCCCATATTTCACAGCAATTTGATCTTGATTTGATCAATTTTAGATCCCGTATTTTACAGCGTTCTGTTATCGTTATTGAATATATAAATTTTAAGAGTCCCATATAATAAACATTCTATCATTATTGTTTATTATAAATTTTTGCCTCATATTGTACAGCATTTTGTTGTTGATTTTATAAATTTGAGAGTAATTTTTTTTACAGCATTCTGTTACCACTGGTGATTTTACCTTTTAATGTGCAATAAAGTCATTTCTTAATAATTTTTATGTATGTATATATAAATATATATATACTATATATATATATATATATTATATATATATATATATGTGTGTGTGTATATATATATAATATATATATATATATATATATATATATATATATATATATATATATATACATATATATATATATATATATATATATATATATATATATATATATATATATATATATATATATATATATATGTATATATATATATATATAAATATATATATATCTTTGATTTTACAGTTCTGTATATTTAACGTTATTGGTATTACATTTCAGAATATTTTTAGTCACCGGATGCACGCCAAGGATTGCTTTAGTCCTAGACTATTCAAAATGCTTTAGAGTCAATTTTATCCTTGGTAATTTAGAGTCCTTCATTATGCTCTAACGTGTCTTTTAGGATGCATTTTTGGACTCTGTTTAAGGAATAATGTATTTCTTTTTCTCCGAATTGGACAATTCGAGTTTCCGCCATTACCCTTGAGTTCTGTTCCACCAGATACTTAGTCTCCATTTTAGGTCTCTCTCTCTCTCTCTCTCTCTCTCTCTCTCTCTCTCTCTCTCCTCTCTCTCTCTCTCTCTCTCAACAAACCTGTCCTTTTGGTGTTCGAGCATCATTATCCGGGCGGCGAAGCCTGCAATGACGAGGCATCAACTGTAGCCGTTGCAATTATGCAAATGAATCCCACGCAGTGACAACTGTCGAAAATGGCCCCCGTCACGGCCAGAGCTGAGAGAGAAGAGAGAGAGTAGGAGAGAGGAGAGAAGAAGAAGATGAGAGGTTCGAGAGAGAGAGAGAGAGAGAGAGAGAGATTAATTAGTTTCAAATAGTGTGGTGTATAGGTAAATATTGAAGGGAGAGAGAATTAGTTTTAGACGGTGTGGTAGATAGGTAAACATTGGAGAGAGATAGAGAGAGAAGAGAGAGAGAGAGAGCGAGAGAGAGAGAGAAGGGAAGAGAGAGAAGAGAGAAGAGGAAGAAGAGGGGGTGGGGATGGGGGTGGGGGAGGAGGTGAGGGTGTACATAGATATATAGGTAAGATTATGGCACTAATTGTCATCTGTTAATAGGTTCAGGATTAGAAAAGGGGTTCGGAGGATGCTGTTTAAGAGAGGAATTCCAGTCACGCGGAGGCTTAGGGATGAAGGCGAGGTAGGATATATGTGTGCATACATATTGTTGAAGAAGAGAGAGAGAGAGAGAGAGACCTTACCTTACCATACAGACCTTACATCTTGCTCGGGTTGCCCCAGGTCCCTCAGTGTGAGGCACCTCTAATGTCTACCAGAGAGTTGCTAGTACATCTTCCGGTATATTTTGCATCTTCCAATCTTGGATGGTCTGGGATGCAGCTTAGATATTTGTCGAGCTCATTCTTAAGCACATCTACGCTCACTCCTGATATATTCCTCAGATGAGCTGGCAACGCATTGACAACAAAAGCTTTGTTTATTTTTGAAAGACTTTACATGATGTCATTACATATATAATTTCATACATAAACTGATTCTGAAGTATACGCCCGCATATCAAAAATGAACAAAGCTTTTGTTGTCTCTAACGTGAGAAGCATTTCTTCCCACCAAACAAGAGCTCAGATGCGCATCTAAAGGGTAATTAAGTAATTAATCGAGCGTTAAAACTGTAAAAAAAACTCATTAATCTTCCTCGTAATGTGGTCATTTGCCTAATATAGCATTATCGGGATTTTTTTTTTTATCAATATTACTGACCTGTCATTGGTGAGGCAATTATCTCATTCATCTCGTGAAGGAGAGGAGATGGAGGGAAGGTTGTGTTCGCTCTCTCTCTTCTCTCTCTCTCTCTCTCTCTCTCTCTCTCTCTCTCTCTCTCTACTAGTAGTAGTTAATGATATAAAGGAAATGATAAGGATGGTATCACCTTCCTAGGGGAAGAATTATGCAGAAAAATATATATTTTCTCTCTCTCTCTCTCTCTCTCTCTCTCTCTCTCTCTCTCTCTCTCTCTCTCTCTCTCTCTCTCTCTCTCTCTCTATATATATATATATATATATATATATATATATATATATATATATACTATATATATATATATATATATGTATGTATGTGTGTGTGTGTGGGTCTGTGTGTGTATGTATGTATGTATGTCTATATGCGTGACTCATTTCGAGAGACTGCCGCCGAGAAGGGAATTCCTACATGAAAGGGCTGTGGGTTTACCAGGACAAGTTGCTGATCCCGAAGGACCTGGGGAAATGAATAAAGGATATTCTGTTGAAGGAGGTGCCGGGATGACTCAGGGGAATGTGAGATGATGCTGTGCCCGTGTGCCAGTAAGAAGAGGATGCATTGCACTGGCGAGAGAGAGAGAGAGAGAGAGAGAGAGAGAGAGAGAGAGAGAGAGAGAGAGATGTATTAATCTCATGTATTGTGGTAGATAGATAAACATTGAAGAGAGAGAGGAGAGAATGATGACGAGAGAAGAGGAGGAGATGAGGGAGAGATAGAGGAGAGTAGAGAGTATGTAATGATATTGGTATGTAGATAACCATGGCATACTCTCTCTCTCTCTTTCTCTTTTACATGGTTACCTACCATTATATCTAAGGTTAATTTTCCTCCTCCTCCTCCTCCTCCTCCTCCTCCCTTCTCCTCATCGCTCTCTCTCTCTCTCTCTCTCTCTCTCTCTCTCTCTAAACCCCCCCACAAGAGTGATAGCTCATTGTCACTGAATTCGCAATGTCATCACGGAACCGTGCCAAGGCATCAATTCGAATCTTTAATACGAAACAGAATTTCTTAGCGGGCATCGGAACAACCAACAAGGAGCCTTAAGATATTAATACATTAGAGCGTTTCTCTGGAATACTGCTACATCTAGAAATACATTTCTGATACACTTCCCAATCCGACCAAGCTGCCCACACGGCTGCCTGGAACCTGAAATACAATATTAATACAATACGAATGCACGAGGGGGTGTGTTGCCAGTCCTTAGGGTATTTTTTTTAATATGACTGTTTTTGTAAATGGCGTTTATTTTTTTTTTTTAAAGAGGGTTGTCTTGGAGGTATGTTGCATTGTAGTGGGATGTTTTCAATGAAAATATTTTATTTTCCCCAAATAATTACATTGGTTATTAGAAAGTTTGTCTAAACAATTACACTAGTTATTGGAATATTTGTCCAAATAATTTCATTAATTTTTAGAAAAAGTTACCAAATAATTACGTTAGTTATTAGAAATTTTGCCCAAATAAATACATCAGTTATTAGAAAATTTGCCTAAATAATTACATTAGTTAATAAAAATTTGGCCTAATAATTACATTACTAATTTTAAAATTTGCCGAAATAATTACATTAATTATTAGAAAATGTGCCGAAATAATAACATTAGTTATTGGAAGATTTGTCCAAATAATTACATTAGTTATTGGAAAATTTGTCCAAATAATTACGTTAGTTATTGGAAGATTTGCTCGTATAATTACATTAGTTATTAAAGAATTTGTCCAAATAATTACATTAGTTTGGATAATTATGTTTTAAATGGAATTTTCCGCCTTCAATTTCTGTTGAATGTTTTGTCAGAAATAAGAACTTTAGTTAAAAAAAATTTCAGTTTTCTCATAAATTATTTATCTTAACGAGGAAATATATTTAGGTAGCTTGGACCTGAAAGTTGATAAATTTATGTAAAACTGATTGTGGCCTGAATACGAATGAGACGGTAGACCTAAGCGTAAGAGTGTTTCTACGCCTAACGAAGCGATAGGCCTGGCTGGCCCTTAGCAAAACGGAGCCCTATTGGAAATCAGTTTAGCGTCACTCCTCTTGGGGGCCAGCGAATGAAAAAGGTTTTTCTGGCGAAAGACTTTGTTTGTTGGAGAGGTATTGGGCATTTGCATGAGAATGAAACGATTATTTAAAAATAAAGTAATGGGTAAAGAGTGGATTATTCGCGTATTTAGCACTGCCTTTGTGTATTTGTATGCAAGAAATCTCAAAGGGTTATTGATTAATTTTAGGAATGAGTTGGATTATGGATTAAGGTAATTTTTAAACTAGATTCTCGTTCTTAAAATAGAATCGAATAGGAATTGTTATTTTACCGTAAGTTTGTAAATAACCCCCACTTGTATTTAATAGATGATTTTGACAATATATAAGCTATTACAGTTTCTTTATTTATTTGTCCAGGTTTTTTAATATCGAGTGAATGTTTTTATGTGAGGCCAATTTAACTTCAGTCACATTTCATTCTTTTATGTTTTTGTTTTTGACGATCTTGTGCGGAGTTGTGAATTTTATTATTACACGCACAGATAAACTATTATACCAGCGTGTTCCTTATAAATGTGTTAGTACACCTTAGTTTTGTCATAATAGCACTGAGTATAAGTGGAAGTACTTCACAATAATAATAATAATAATAATAATAATAATAATAATAATAATAATAATAATAATAATAATAATAATAATAATAATAAAATAAAAGGAATCGAATTGAATTTTACCTTTCATAACTCTACGGGATACACCCTGAAAATTTGACTACCGCCCCTATCATTTTTTAATAAAATTAAAACCGACTTTGACATTTACCTATTTGAGACATGCCAACCTTCGGTGCGTTGCTTACAATTTTAGGAAACAATGAGAAACCAATAATTAGAAAAATAGAGATGAACCTTTATTAAAATTAACGCAGCTGAGCCAGCAGTTACTTTCAATAAATATGTTTAAAAGAGGGTTTACTTCCAGCATATAACAATAATAATAATAATAATAATAATAATAATAATAATAATAATAATAAATAATAATAATAATAATAATAATAATAATAATAATAATAATAATATCTTTGCAGTAGAAGGTTCATGAAAGGTGTAAACATGGCTAATGCTTGAAAATAAGAATAAAAATCCGTTACAAATAGGTTTGGCCCTAAGATTCTTCAAAACTGGTTTCAGTATTCGTCTCTCTTTATTGTCTATTGTCTTATTCAAGTGTTTGAAAGTTTCGGAAAAACCTACGTAGGAGGAGAAGGTTGGTAAACAAACCTGGAAATTAATGAAACGCTTTGACAAATGAAAAAAAAAATAAAAAAATAAAGTTTCTATAATTGCATCGTGTCAACTAAAAAGACAAGACATTAAAAACCGTCCTCAAAGAATGTCGACCCTTTTTTCGCTGCCTCCCAGACACCTCGTGTGCCTACCCGAATTCCCTACCCCCTCCCCCCTCCCCACCACCTCCCGTTCCTTGTCTTCTCCTTTCTAGACCCGAGTTTATGGTTTTATATTGCAGCTGTGGGGGTTGTGGGTTGTTGGGGGGGGGGGGACCCCTCGCAGCAGATATTGTTTTAAGACCCCTGTGACGTTACAAGAGAGGAGGCTTCGTGAATCTTGCATGAGGGCGTGTATGTATGTATATATGTATGTATATATATATATATATATATATATATATATATATATATACAGAGATATATCTATATATATATATATATATATAATATATATATATATATATATATTTCCTCCCTGGCCTTGTAAAATATCTGTTCGTGTGCGTGCGCGTGTTTGTATGTGCGTGCGTGTGTCTCGTGTGTGCGTAGTTTTGTAAGCGCGTGGTCTTGTGTGGTATTTGTAAGCGCTCGTCTTCTGTGTGTCGCTCTCTCTCTCTCTCTCTCTCTTTTTTTTACTACGTTATTCAAGATTCAAGAAGCATCACACATTACTTCTCCCCAGCGGTGCATACAAACGCCGATGGCGTTGTTTGTTTTGTGTTGGTGAGTATGTGGTGAATATATTGTATTGTTTGTTTTTTTGTACACACACTTATATATAAATATTATATATATATATATACATATAATATATATATATATGTGTGTGTGTGTGTGTGTGTGTGTGTGTGTGTGTTGTGTGTGTGTGTGTGTATCTGTGTTGACGAGACAGATATGACTGCTTTTCTAAAATCTAATTTTTTATCGGAGGAGGAGGAGGGAGAGAGAGAGAGAGAGAGAGAGAGAGAGAGAGAGAGGCAGCTTTCTATTCTATGCATAACCACAGTGTAGTACACCTGAACTTTGTAATAATTCAAATGTTATGGAACGTACCTGAGACTGTAACGGAATCTGATACCCTCTCTCTCTCTCTCTCTCTCTCTCTCTCTCCTCTCTCTCTCTCTCCGGAGTATAGGCTAATTTTTCGTTATTATTTTATCTCTTGTTTAACATATGCTTATTTCATTTATTACGTAAAGTTCGAAGAAATGATTCCGGAATGGATTCATTTGAGTCGATAAACAATTGCTTTTATTTGAAATCTCTCTCTCTCTCTCTCTCTCTCTCTCTCTCTCTCTCTCTCTCTCTCTCTCTCTCTCTCTGTTACCCGTCTACTAATATATCTAAGGTTAATTAATTCTTCTTCTTCTCCTCTCTCTCTCTCTCTCTCTCTCTCTCTCTCTCTCTCACCATCAACTTGTAAGTACATCATCAATATTAATTGGGTCGGAAACAAGACGTGTATAACATCGGGTAAGATTAATTATGCATGATAATGAGATATGCTCTCTCTCTCTCTCTCTCTCTCTCTCTCTCTCTCTCTCTCTCTCTCTCTCTCCATGTACTCTGAGCTCACGTTCTCTTTCTATCTCTTGTTTTTTTTCTTTTTATTGCTCTTCATTCTTTGCTGTCATTTCATTTTGTCTTTAGATTTGTCTTTCCTTCATTGACTATCTTTTCGTATCTGTCTTTCGTCCTGTTTTCTTTTCTATCTTTGTCCTGTCGATGGCGTCCTTCCTATACCACCTTTTTTACTTGTTCCATCTTATTTTCTTATTCCTGGATCCTTATCTCGTTGTTTTGCGTTTTAGTCCTCTTCCTCGTCGTCCCCTTTTTCCTAAGATGTCCTTTGTTTTTCATTTGTCTTTGTGTATTCCTTTTTATACCTTTTTATCCTGTATTGCCTTTGTTTATTATTTATCTAGTTTTTTGCGTATCATTCTTCTCCCTCGTCAACCTGACTGTTTTTATGTTGGTAATGTCTTGGGTAAAGCGTCATTCATTATGTTGTAGAAGGAAGGAGTGTGTAAGGCAAAGGTGAATGATAATTAAGGTGAGGAGACAGAAGACAGATAATGAGTGGAAAGAAAGGACGAAGAAAGTATATATTAATTATGGAGAAGAGACAGATGGCAGATAAATGAGGGGGGACTGCAAGTCATACCAATGAGGGAGAAGCAAGAAGAAGAATTAAAAGAAAATGTGGATAACAGTCCCGGCAAGGAAGAGTGAAAGATGGCAAAAGAATGAAAGAGAAAGTGATTGCTGGATATAGGAAATAGTGAAAGAATAGAGATAGGACGAGTGGTGAAGGATGAATAGTGAAGAGGAGGAATGAGGAATGATAGTGAGGTTGAAGGGGAGGAATAAATAGTGAGGGGAAATAAGAGAGAATAAGAGATGATTCAATGGGAACAACAGCGTCTGTTGAAAAGGTTCAATTCTAAAACTTTGAAGGCGAGAGTGGTCAGCAATTAGCGAAGGAGGGAAATAAGGAATAAAAGGAGAATGTGGGAGATAGAGAGAAGCAATAAAAACTAGGGAGACGAAGTGGAAGGAATAACAGTTAGGGAAGGCGTGGGAAGAAGGAAAAATGGCGAAAGGAGGAAGTGGAAGCAACGATGGTGAAAGGGGTGGGAAGGAGACGAGGGAAACCCTCGAATATAATGGCAGCAGGAAAGAGCAAAAGCGTTTCCTCTCCTCTTCTTGTTTACAGTTTGCAAGAACTTGGTATTCCGAGCTTTCCCTTCCTCCTCCTCCTCCTCCTCCTCCTCCTCCTCCTGCTAGAGGTGGACGAGGCGGGGGGGGGGGTGGGGGTGTTTAGGAACTTCGAAAAACTTTATTTTCAGTTTGTGGGTGTGGGAGTTGTGCTTTTTTTTTCTTTAGCCTCTTTCCAATTTATCGCCACTACTTTTTTTTTCTTTTTTTTTGAGGGGTGTATGAGGCTTCAGTGTATGAGAGAGAGAGTGTGCGTGCGTGTGGATAAGTTTTAACTTTGTGTCTGCTTTGTGTATGTGTATATGAATTTGTTGATGTGTATAAACACGCCTAGTGTGTTTGATTGTGATTTTTTTCTTTGTGTATGAGACTTGCCTGTGTGTACGAGTGATTTTCTCTTTTTCCTTTGTGTATATGAGTTTGTGCATGTCTGTATGCGCGAGCGTAAGTGTGAATACGTTTGAATTCAGTATGTGTGCGTGAAAGTAGGTAAGCGAATTATGGAGGGTGGAGGTTTGAAGGCGTGTACGTGGTGATTATATCCTGGTGCGTGGATATTTTCACTGAAACCAGCAGTTTTTGCTTCCATTTTCATGAAAGCCTGATTTAGAAAAAGGTTATTAGTTTGCCTATACAAGGTGGAATCTTAGAGCAATTATTTATTATTTATCTATTTGTTTGTTAACCTTATTATTAGTGGGGAATATTAATGTGAATTCCTTTATCTTCTTAGTGCTTCAAACTTTCAAGACAAAGTATTTGTCCATGTTTTCATAGAAGTTGAACTCTAGTCGTATCTTTTTCTATTCCTGACGAGGTACGAAAGGAAGCACACTAAATGTTAATCGTTTAAAAACCAGCAACCTTTTTTTTAATTTATCTCGTACGTCATACGCGAATCAATTCTTTCATATTTACCACAATGCGGCGAACCCGTAGTAAGGAACACTGCAAGAGAGTTCATCAAGGGCTGCTGTTGATAGTTTTCCGGTCAGAATTTTGCAATAGGTTCATTTTTGAAAAGATATAAAAGATGGTCGAGTTGTTCATCAGATCAACTCGAATATAGCCAGTGACATTTTTCTTCTAGAATAGTATTTCATTCTTCGAATCATGTGAGATTATGATGTTAAGTTACAAGATTTTTCTTTTTCATTCTCGATTCATTAAATTTCTTTGAATTTTGTATAAGGAAATTTTGCTGCAGAATATCCTGAAGCCTTATATTTCGAAAGACTTTAGCATTCGCTTTTGATGTTCGAAAATGAACCCTTAGACACCAGAAATTTCAGTCTGTGTTAATAATTAAAACGTGGACGTGACTCTGAAGTGCTGTTTTGCAATTCATCTCTTGCATTAATAATTTGTAACATTTACTATTTATCATTATTTGAATAATTTGGATGAGCCTTTGTGATCTAAAATGTTGTCTTTATTTTTCCTATTTCCAAATATTGCAGGAAATTTCTGTAACTCGCTGTATCCCCCAAGATTGTGCAGCTTATCATTGGTCATTCCTCATCTAAATTTCATCAGTGGCCATCGAATAATTTCAAATAACTAAAATAACCTCTTTTAATCACTATATAGCCTATAATAATTAGTGATTTCATTCCCACTTTTTATCAGTGATCAAATAATTTTAATAAAAAAGACTGTTTTACTTAAATAGAAAAATAAAAAAAAACTGTTTTACTTAAATAAAAAAAAATTTTACTCACTATCCCTTGAAAGAATCCATCGCCTGTTATTGATAACTTTCCCTTTCCAACTGATAATCCTCCCCCCCCCCGCTGATAATTTCCTTTCCACTGATAATCCTCCCCCCCCCCCTCCAGCCGCCCCACCTGTGAATTATCCAACCCCCCCCCCCCCCCCCCCCCCCACCCCACCCCCCCCGCCCTCCTTCCGAGATTACAGCTGCAACATTTATTCCATTCAGCGTCCGTTGCTCGTGCCCGGACCTGCCACTAAAAGGCCTTGAGAAATTTATTTCTATAGCCGAGGGAAAGAGGCTGGTGCGGGGTGAGTGAGAGAGAGAAGAGAGTGGAGAGGGGAAGGGGTTAGGGATAAGGCTGGTGTGGGGGGGGGAGGGGTAGAGGGGAAGGATATGTTGTTTTTATTTCCTTAACCTGAATAGACTTCAGATATGTATATGTGTATATATATAAAAGGAAAGTGGAAATAACTAGATTTTCGATATAAGCCAGATGTTATCACCTTGACGGGGATATATTGAAAGAATTTCGTCCCTGGGAATGTTTGTTTTGTTTGTTAGTTTGTTTACGTGCGAGTGTTTGAAGGTGTTGATTGTGTATGTGAGAATGTCTGGCTCCGAATGTTCTCGCATTCGTCACGCCTGAATTGGGGACCTGGTGGTTAGCTGGCTACTGCTGGTCGCAGCTAAGGTTTGGGGAAGGGTTTTTGGGGGTTATAAAGCCTTTCCCAAAAATAATCGGTCTGTGGTGTAATATATAATATATAATTATTAATATATATAATTAATAATATATATATATATATATATATATATTATATACAACCAAAAGCCAAATGTAAAATCTCATGTTATTGGATTGAAAACATTGGCAACTAATAGAATGATGTTTTTATTTATCTATTTTATTATTTTGAGGCATCAGTGGTCCACCAGTTACCAAACATTCGGCGATCTATTTTTATATATATATAGTTTTAGGATTCGTGTTTGTTCGGGAATATGGTAGAGTCTTCTGGGTCCTGAATAGTTTGTTTAAATGGATCCCTGTCTAGTCAAGGACTCGTTTACAGAAGTCTAAGGGTGGTTTGCTGTTTGTTTTACGTATTTTTGTCTTTACGGATAACTAAATAAACAAATAACTAAATATATTCGTATATTATATACAATCTCTCTTGGAGTTTTTTCTGTGAATTCATTCACGTTATTCTTTCCTTCTGTCCGTCGATCTTTGTTCGTGTGTCCTTTTTCCAGGAACATGGATGACATGAATGTGGAGAGAGAGAGAGAGAGAGAGAGAGAGAGAGAGAGAGAGAGAGAGAGAGAGAGAGAAGATGCTCCCACCGCAGTCGAGGAAATCACTCACGTCAGTCCCAGGCTGTCTCTTGCGGTCTGGTCGTGCTCTGGGAAAAATGACCCTTAAGTCGAAGTGGCATAAGAGGCCCTTTCACCCTAAATGGTCGTCTGCTGTTTGGTTGTTATGTCAACGTATCTCATAAATCAATCACTTCTGTCGAGATGCAGCGGAAGCAGGAGGAGGAAGGAGGAGGAGGAGGAGGAGGAGGAGGAGGAGGAGGAGGAGGGACTCTTGGTGATAACAGGCAGACGGACGAGTAGATGAAAGACAGAATAAGACAGAGTAATTGAAATTAAACGGGTGTGTCTTCCTGTGTGAATGGTAATAATCTTGAGAGAGAGAGAGAGAGAGAGAGAGAGAGAGAGAGAGAGAGGTGGGAGCGTTTTAAGAGGCCTTTCATTTCTTCATTGATTCTTAGCGAGAGGAAGTTCTTTAGAATATTGGTATTTATGTATGTATTGTGAAGAAAGTGTTAGGGAAATTCCATATGGTTAGTAGCTACTGTTGCAATAACACACACACACACACACACACACACACACACATATATATATATATATATATATATATATATATATATATAATATATATATATATATATATATATATTGTGTGTCTTTCTGTTTGTCAATCTGTATGTGTCTGTGAATCAATTTACCCTTGGAAACACCTCATTAATAACAGGTGAAGTGTCTCTTTATACAGATGTACGTTTATCAATTGTCTTTCTATGTGATACAAATTATAGTGATTCCATGGTTCAGGAATTATAGATGATCCAAGGCTTCTATTAATCTTTATGGCTGTCTATATGTACTTACATAGTCATATATGCCCACGCAAACTTACCGAAGGGCTTCCTTATCTAGTCCTGGGACGTTCTATATGATTCTATATGACACTGAATATGATGACCCAAGTTTCCAGAGTGTAGTAATGTATGGGAAGTCATCAAGGGGTATACATAATGCTTAGGCCTAGACACATACGCGAAAGTTAGTTTGGTCGAAGTTCCCCTTTTTGAGGGGAAGCCTACGAGATGCAGCGAACTGCAGCGGACGACTGTCAGCTTCTGCTTAAGTGCTTTTGTTTCCGTCGTTGTTTCTCCTGGAAAGTCAATCTGTCTCCTGGAAAGTCGAAAGTCAGTCTCTCACCTGGAAAGTCGGTCTGTCTCCTGGAAAGTCAGTCTGTCACCTGGAAAGTCAGCCTGTCACCTGGAAAGTCAATCTATCACCTGGAAAGTCAGTCTGTCACCTGGAAATTCAATCTGTCTCCTGGAAAGTCAATCTGTCAGCTGGAAAGTCAATCTGTCACCTGGAAAGTCAGTCTGGCTCCTGGAAAGTCAATCTGTCACCTGGAAAGTCGGTCTGTCTCCTGGAAAGTCAAACTGTCTCCTGGAAAGGCAATCTGTCACCTGGAAAGTCGGTCTGTCTACTGGAAAGTCAGTCTGTCACCTGGAAAGTCAATCTGTCTCTTGGAAAGTCAATCTGTCTCCTGGAAAGTCAATCTGTCTACTGGAAAGTCAATCTTTCTCCTGGAAAGCCAATCTGCCACCTGGAAAGTCAGTTTGTCTCCTGGAAAGTCAATCTGTCACCTGGAAAGTCAGTCTGTCTCCTGGAAAGTCAGTCTGTCTCCTGGAAAGTCAATCTGTCACCTGGAAAGTCAGTCTGTATCCTGAAAAGTCAATCTGTCACCCGGAAAGTCAGCATGTCACCTGGAAAATCAACCTGTCTCCTGGAAAGTCAATCCGTCACCTGGAAAGTCAATCTGTCACCTGGAAAGTCAATATGTCACCTGGAAAGTCAATCTGTCTCCTGGAAAGTCAGTCTGTCACCTGGAAAGTCAGTCTGTCATCTGGAAAGTCAATATGTCACCTGGAAAGTCAATATGTCACCTGGAAAGTCAATTTTTCACTGGAAAGTCAGTCTGTCACCTGGAAAGTCAATCTGTCACCTGGAAAGTCAATCTGTCTCCTGGAAAGTCAATCTGTACCTGGAAAGTCAAATCAGGAACTATAGAGGCCCGAATTCTAGTGAAGTTAATGTAATGGCTCCCAGCCAAGGTTTGATTCCTCAAAGTCAAGGTTAAACCCCAAAGTCACCCATTCCGCTGAAGGAGGTCGTTGAATCCGGTTCCTGCGGTCGTGTTTTGCGAAACTGAAGCCAAGGCTAAAGTCGTTAATTTGGTTTTTATTTCGTTTGTTTTCTATGGTTCTGGGATGACCTTGCCTCCGTCCATAACTCCGTTGATAGCTCTGCGAGAAGGAAGAAAGCATAAATGGTTTCTGATCTATTTTCCACTCTTCCGCTATGCTCGTGTTTTTCCCCTTTTCCATCATCCTTGTCTTGGGCTATAGCTCTCGGGGTGATAAGAATGAGCAGTGGTCATAAAAGAAGAATTAGACGACCGTTTCATTCTTAGTGATTTTGCTGTATTTATGTTTTTCTCTTTCCGTAATTTTTCAGGTGGTGACGTCTCTCACCTTTCACACTAAGGGGCAACTGGTTTATATTCTGTTTCACGCTATGCAGAAACTCACATTTCTGCTGTACTGACTCTTTTTGCGTCTTTATTTTGTAGTCTTTATTGAATACCTTCAGTAGAATTTAGTCTTTAACCTTAGATCTCGGTGAGAACAAAAAAGTCCTTTCAACAATCTCTAGTTAGAGTCCTTGCAGAGAGAGAGAGAGAGAGAGAGATCCCTCTGTATTAGTAGATGGGTGGCAGGGGGTGGGGTGGTGGTGTCACGAAGGAAGTGAGATTGTTGGGGGGGGGATGTTGGGTGGGGGAGAGGTAAGTGAGAAGAGGGTGATGAGAAAATAGAAGAAGGAATAAATGAATAAATGAGGACGGAAACAAACAGATGGAAGCGAGTAGCTGAGAAGATAGAATAGATGCACAAAAATAATAATAATAAAAAAAAGCTATTTAGACTGCCTAAAATCACTCTTGGGTGTATTTGCATTTAAAAGCTATTTAGACCGTCTGTCTAAAATCACACTTAGGATATATTTGCATTTCAAAGCTATTCGGACCATCTGTCAAATGGTGCTTAAAAACTTAATATATTTACGTCCAGAGATGTGCAAAAAGCACAATCTGCTTAAACTTCAAAGAGAGAGAGAGAGAAGATAGATAGATAGATAGATAGAGAGAGAGAGAGAGAGAGAGAGAGAGAGAGAAGATCAAGTCTCATGTCTCTATTTGGCCTTCCTCACTGTCAACTAATTCTTACCTCAGGCATTTTTTCCTCATTTAAATTTAGATAATTTTCGAAAGAGTAAAATCTATGGGTGTTCGAGGTGTATTGATCAATTTTATACTTCTGAAAGTAACAGGCATCATTGTGGTTTTGGCGTTTAAAGTCTTAATTGAAAATGTAATTTTTAAAAATAATAAAATTAGTGACACAAACACATAAGATATTTTCATAAGCTAAATCTCAGTTTCCTCGTCTGATTTGGCCGCTGAACCCTTTTCTAATTAATCTAATCAAGCATCTGTATCATCCTGCAAATTGTCAACACCTGGCGATTATCTTTTTTTTATTTACAATTAGCAAAAAATTTTCCCACATTTTCCAATCGCTTTATCCCAAGGAGTCGGGAAAATAAATATCCCCAAAACCGGATTATTAACCCGCCTGCGTGATTTCCCTAAGTTATTTCCTAAATTATTTCCCAAATTACTTAATTCCCGAACCGTGTTTTGCTCGTAAATTTCTCTCTCGTGTTTTCATCATCTGAATTGTTTATGCCTTTTATCTTGTAATTCCCTAAAATGATGTCTTGGATTTATGGATCCATATTTTCCTAAGTTCCTTTCAAGAATGTTTTCAGTGGATTTTCGTGAAGAATTTCTGAATTGATTAGGAAGTCCCAATTTGTCGAGGAAACTAGGTGATAAAGAAAAATTATGTGATCTAATTTTCGGTCATTGATTTTGTTGCTTTTAGTGAAATATTTTTCTTATAGTCGTTTTTTGTTTCGTACGTATTAACTCGAAATGCTTTCTGCATTCCATTTAAAAAAGGACGAAGGACTGACCGTAGTAAATTCCTTTCCTGATCAGAAAACACGCAACAGATACAGGTTAGTGCGAGCGGTAATAGGTTGCAATAATTCAAATTCTTATTGTTTTTTAATTGTTGTCATTCTTGCCAACATTCAAGAAATTCAGTTGCCATGAACGTAATTGTAGATAGTGGAATGTGGAGTGTGGGAACCGTAGAGTGTCATAGTTACGCAGAGAAAGTCTTAATTGATATCATTGCTTTTTTATATTATTATTATTATTATTATTATTATTATTATTATTATTATTATTATTATTATTATTATTATTATTATTATTATTATTATTATTATTATTATTATATAAGGCATCAGGTGTCTGGTACGATTGATGTAACATGCATAACAGGAAATATGATATAGGTAATGTAACTGAAGAAATCATTTCTATTATTACACAATCTTATATCAATAAAAGATATTAATGATTTTTTTGTAAAAGCAAAATCTAGGTAGAAATTATTATTACATTGAAATTCATCTTTAAAGTGTAATCGTAAAATTATATCCCTCAGAAAAATAGATAGAAATTCAATGAGATTTTATAGGTCGAATCCTGAAAAGTAAATTAACAATTTTAGCAGTCCCTTATGTCATCTGAAAGTAGAAGCAAGTTTAAATACGTTCATTTATTTAGACTGTACACCAAACGTGCAATATAAAATCATAATCTTTATTTTAATTGGAAATATAAATCAAGATTTTCTACGAGAGAGTTCCGGCTGAGACGATGACGCCAAGAACTCCTTCTGGATATACGTCCAATGACGTCAGATACCGCGAAACAAAATGGCGCCGTGTGGTTTATTCACCGTGACATATTGTAAGGCATGTCATCCGATTTCCAGCCGAGCGTCTTTGTCCAGTGTAATGGAACTCCTCTTTGTATATTTGTTCTATTTAAAAATACTCGTATTTTATTAAATTGATCTAATTTACTAAGTGCACAGTTAATACCGTCTTTACTGGAAGCTTCCTGGCTAGTTCTCGCTTTTCATCTGGTTCCAAGCCAGTAATTCCTATCCTCTGGAAGTCCAGGTTGTTTGCTCCCAGCCTGGATTTAGTGCTCGCTGGAAATTTGTCCTCCTTTAGGGCGTCATTCTTTTGCTAGTTACAGCAGGCATTTTCTGTTTAATGTGGGTTTATTCTGTTCTAAAGTTGGGATATTTTTTCTTTGTTCCAGGTATTGTTTTCTGGTTGCTGGAAATGAATGGGTCTTCCTGGAATGCTGGAAATCTATTTTCGGTTGGCTGCTCTATTCTCATTCTGTCCATTGTCAGTGTGGGGTTTAGTCTGTAAATTCTTATTACAGTTTCTGGGGGCTTTACCTAGTCATTCATCAAGTTTTTCCCAATTCTTTTCTTTCATCAAGGATTCCGTTTTCTGTACAGTTTGCCTGTTTCTTCCCAGCTTCCATTTTCTATTTTCTGCTGTTCTTCATTTCTCGCTAGAATTCGTGCTCCGTGTCAAATGAATTTATTAAAAGAAATATTTTCGCGATTCTTATCCCTGAAAATTGTGTAAGTTGCTGGTGATCCTGAAAATATTTCGAGTTTCATCTTTCTGTGGGTTTATGGTTTAAGGAAAGGATCATTTTCTGGGATCCTACGAAGGATGTAGTCAATGAATTCTTTTAGTTGATATTCATGAAAGCATTACTTTTCAATCCAGTGGGTAGCTATATGGATAGGAATCTTGGATAATCAGGACGGCGAAATCCTGACAGCCATACACATCCAACACCCCCCCTCCCCCTCCCTTCTATAGTGTGAGCTTAGAACATCATCCTTGAGATGATGGCAGGATTCGTTCTATTGGTTCAGTGCCGTTACTTAGGGGATTCTGTTGTATGGAAAGATATAATAGAAGCCACGCCTCCTCCACATAGCGGCGTTGCCAAATGTATCAACAGAGAGTTGCCAGGTTGTGTAAATAATTCTTCTTCAATTGCCAGGTGCAATAACCGAGACTTGGTGCCTTTGTCGTAGTTTGAAGCAAACGGAATACAGATACGTTGCCATAATAATTAATTTATTTAAATTTTTCAGTTATTTTATAAGTTACTGAAATGTTTTAAGGGTATTAATAAAATCAGACACCGCATTCAATACACACACAGTAATTCATTTCAGGAATTAATTTAGTTTCTCGTACAGTGCATATTCTAATATATAAACTGAATAATGGTACAGATCTCACTCCCAAAAGAAACCATCAGTTATCAAAATAAAACAAATGATACGATATTCAATAGACACATAAGAATTTGTTTTCGTACAGCTTGTATTCTAGAATATAAACTGAATAATAGTACAGATTCACAACCAAAATAAACCATAAGTTATCAAAATAGAAAATGATAAGACCACGTTATATAGAAAAAAAAGATATATACGAAATTGTTAGCGTCAGAAGAGTTAATTGAATTACAGAATCCAATAGGAAGGGGAGGTTACGTACATTTCCCAAAAGTGAAGTCTGTATCGTGTTCAGAGCCTGGAAACCAAACACACATACACGCATATACACACTTACACGCCATCAGTACTCTTCTCTAAGAGAGAGAGAGAGAGAGAGAGAGAGAGAGAGAGAGAGAGAGAGAGAGAGAGAGAGAGAGAGAGTAGCTGTTGATCTCCAGTTCAATGGTGCACGCACGCACTTACAGTCCGTCAGTGTTCTTATAAAAAAAGGGAGAGAGAGAGAGTAGCATTCGATCCCCAGTTCACTGTTGCAATCGTCTTCATTAGCAGATGATGCAGTGTTGCAAACGATTTTAGCAGGCGCACGAATCGTGTGGTGACCTGAGCTCTCTCTCTTTCTATCTCTTTATTTCCTTTATATTTATTTTTATTTTTATTTTGAACTTTTATTATTATTTTTTATTAATTTTATTTATATTTTATTTTTTCATTTTATTTTATAAATATTTTTAATATTAGCTTAATTATTATTATTATTACATTATTATTATTATTATTATTATTATTATTATTATTATTATTATTATTATTATTATTATTATTAATTATTATTATTATTATTATTTATTTTTATTACTTACTTTATTAATTCCTTTTATTTTTTCTAATTATTTTTTTATTTTATTATTATTTTTATTTTATTATTTTTGCGTTTATTTATTTTATTTTTTATTTATATTACTTTTTATTTTTACTCTATTTCTTTAAATTTAAATATATTTTTAATTTTTATTGTATTATTCCTAATTTTCTGCTTTTATTAATTATTTTATTGTTTAATTATTATTTTTATTGTTATATTTAATTATAGTTATTGGTCTTGTTTTTTTATTATATTTATTTCATTATTTTCTTTTATTATTAATAT
Organism: Macrobrachium nipponense; assembly: GCF_015104395.2. NCBI lineage: Eukaryota > Metazoa > Arthropoda > Malacostraca > Decapoda > Palaemonidae > Macrobrachium > Macrobrachium nipponense. Next base: position 80,566,520 of record NC_087211.1, on the reverse strand, counting down.
TTTACTTCTTATTTCATCATTTTTTGTTTTTAAAATTAAATTTATTTTTATTTTAAATATTTTTATTTCAATTTATTATTATTATTTTACAAAGTGTTATTTATATTTTTTATATTTTAACTTTTATTTTTAATATTTTATTTTATTATGGAAGTAAACCATCTTTTAAACTTGTTAAATCATGAAATTATGAAAGTCAATTTTAATTTTATTCAAAAGATGCCAGAGGCTGTAGTTAAACATTCGTTGTGTAACCCGTAGTGTTTTTTTCGGGTAGATTTTGATTCGAAGTTTTTCTTTAGTTTTTTTTATCTTATAAAAATTTTTTCTTGATTATACTTCGATTGCTGTTAATTGAAGGGATTCAGGTCACGACTTACTTTTGGCTTGCCGTCTTGTAGGGTCAGTTTTGGCTGGTACTCTTGTTTATATTTTTCATGCTTTTTATGTAGATGCAAGCGTGTATTTTTACTTGCAGTGATACCGTGTGTTACATGATTATTATTTTTATAATATTCATAGATATATATCTATATATACTAATATTATACATAATATTGATACACACACATATATATGTATGAAAAATACCAACCTGTTTACTATATTTATCAGCATAAAGAAAACGACTCCCTCAAGAAGTCTCGAGAACTGAATGAAATTACACACACACACACACACACACACACACAAAACAATACTCTTCCTATTGTGACCGCAAGAGAGAAGTGCTAGCAATTACAAGTTCGAGTACGACGGGACGGCGTTGGGGGTAGGGGAAGGCGGGTGGGGGTAGTAATTATCGTAAAGCATGTGAGTGAATTACAGCCATTTCTTAGGGGAGGAAAGAATTATAATTATTTATTCTCTCTCTCTCGAAGATAGCGCGGAAACGACTCTTGGTGTTGGGGATTGGTTGGTTGATATTGTATTTCGTGATTGTTTTTTTTTCTCACAGGGGAGGAGAAATAGTTATTGCTGAGTTGATGGGGGCAATCCGTCGATTGATTGCGGTCTTTTAAATGATCTGATCGAGTTATGATAGATTTTTAAGGAGAAATGATGATTGGTCTAGGAAATGATGTTTCGATCGTGAAAGATTATTACTGAAGAGGGGATGTGTAATTTATAAATTTATTACAGTTATTCCAATAATTATTGAGTGAAGAGTTACTTTGAAAAATTTTTAAAAACTCGATTCTCGTTAAATGATTTTATGAACAAGGAACATAGTACGTTATTATGAATAAGTTGATTAAAAATATTTAAATAAGTCAACTATTTATTGCTAAATGAGAAAAAAGCTCAAATGGCTTAACATTACTTGCTAAAACAATTGTGGGTCTGTAAAATCATGACTGTCACTTCTTAGTTAAGGAATAGAAGTTAATGAAGGTTAATTAACCGGTTTAGCATGATAAAATACTATATAGAATGTCATCAAATACGCCATTTTCAGAATATTATGGGAAAGTAAAATGCAGTGTCGTAATAATAGTAAAAAAAAATTATGAAAATATAAAGAGGTTTATGAATGCAATGAAGCACTGTTACCAAAAATGAGAAATCATAAAAAAGTAACAAAAATAACAGTGATATGATTCCGAAAATAACAATCAAACTTATAATAAAAAAATTTATTGAAGTG
>NC_087211.1:80534872-80559872 GCF_015104395.2 Macrobrachium nipponense | reverse complement strand
TTGAAAATAAATAAGCTTCTACATGACGAGAGAGATACTGGGAGAGAGAGAGAGAGTGAGAGAGAGAATGACTTTAATGATAATATATCGTAGTTTATCTGTAAAAATTGAAATATAAATATGTACACTGATCTTCTCCCTGCATGTGAAAATGGCCTCCATAGGCGCTCTACTAGCCTATTCAAGTAGTGTCAAGGAATAGTCAGAATCCAGACTTCAAATATAAATGTAACCCTGAAATACTCTACGAATGTTTAACGAAATCCTTTTTCAGACATGCCAACCTTCGGTGCGTTGTTCAAGTAGTTTAAGTAACAATGACAAAACCATAATTATGAAAACAAACCTACAGAAAATTATTTTTAATTTAACTCGTTTAAAAGATGGTTTACTTCTATAATTAAGATGAAAATAATGATATAATATTAATGGAAATTAGAACAACAAAAAAATGATACAAATGAGGTATGAATAAAATAAGTGATAAAAAATAAACTGAAATTAATAGTAATAAATATAGAAATAATTTCAATAAAAAATACTAAAATAAAAAATATGAAAATATATTAATATAGATGTAACTAGTACAATGATAATAATATTTAAAACTACAAACAGTAATTATAAAAATAAAATTAACTATAAAATTATAAAAAATATTAGATACAATTAGTAAAATAATAACAATAATTAGTAACAACAATTAGTAAAATAATAACAAAAAAATTAAAATAAAATGATAATATCAAAATGAAAATAAGAAAAAGAAATAGAAATAATAATAATAATAATAATTAAACTAAATGATAATAAAAAACAATGAAAATAAATAAAATAATGAAAATATAAATAAAACAAAAACAATAATAAAAAAAATAATAAAAAAAATAAAAAAAAAAAATAAAAAAATAAAAAAAACTAATAAAATATTTTAAAATAAAATAAAATTAATGAAAATAAAAAACAAAAATATGAAATAATAATAAGTAAAATATAAATAGTAAAATAAAAATTTAAAATAAAAATAATAAAAAAATAGAAAAAGGGACAAACAAAAAACAATACTAATAATTATAACAAATTATAAAGAAAATAATGAAAAATAATAATAAAATAATTAATAAAATAATCAATAATAATAATAATGATAATAATAACAAATAAAATAATAATTAATAATAATAATAATATAATAACCAATAATAAATAATAATAATAATAATAATAATAATATATAATAATAATAATAGACAGAAAACTAAGAATAATATAAATGAAAAATAAAAAGAAAAATAAATTAAAATTAAAATGATATAAATAAAAAAAAGTAAAGTAAAATTAATTAGAAGAATTATATATATAAGAATAGAAAATAAAGATAATTATAAAGTTAAATAAATTCACATATAAAACAAAACTAATAAAAATAAAAATAACAATAATGAAAATAAAATAATAATATTACGAAAAATAAAAAATAAAAGTATGAACAATAAAAATGATAGTAATAATTAAAATAATAATAAAAATAGAAATAAAGAAAATTATAAAATATAAAAAATAATATGAAAAGATATAAAAATAATAAAAATAAAAATAATAAGATATAAGTAATAACTTTGACATTTAAAAATTAAAATTATAAACAGACAAGTAAAAATAAAAGTAAAATAATAAATATACAAATAAATAATATTAATATAAATTTAAAATGTTAACGATAATAATAATATAAATTCATAATAATAATAATAATAATAATAATAATAATAATAATAATAATAATAATAATAATAATAATAATAATAATAATTATACTGATAAAACTAATAAAGAATATGAACTATCAAGAGAGAAAGAAAGAGAATGACTTTGATGACTATGATATCATATTTGATCTGTAAAAATTGAAATATAAATATATACACTGATCTTCACTTGCTTGTGAAAATAGCCTTCATAGCCTGTTTAAGTAGTGCTAAGGAATAGTCAGAATCCAGACTTCGAACGAATTTGTAACCCTGAAAAACTCTACGTGTTATACAACAGATGTTTAACTACTGCCTCTGTCATCTTTGAATAAAATTAAAATTAACTTTCATAATTACCTATTTTAGACATGCTAACCTTCGGTGCGTTGTTCAGCAGTTTAAAAAACAATGAGGAAATTATAATAATGAAAATAGACCTACATGAGAATGGCAGGTATAAGAGATGATGACTGACTGAGGAGAAAATGAAAATAGGAGAGAGGGAGAAGTTGAGGAATCGGCTGGGAGAAAGAAGAAGAAGAAGAAGAAATAGGAGGAGGAGGATACAAACTAGTAGTATCACAAATTGACTTCGAATATTTTTCTCTTAACCCAAATTACCATTACTGACTGAATGTCTTCTGTCTTATACCGCTTCCTTTCTGTACGACCCTGAGCAGCCCTGAGAACCCCCCCTACCCCGCACACACACACACACACACACACACACACCTATCCCGCCTCTTACTTTGACAACGATCTGTCATAAAGTTGAGGAGACTATGTGGTTCCTTACTTTATGAATTACGTTTATTTAGAATAGAGTTTATTGCTAAGATTACCAGGAAACCTGTATTACCCATCTCATTCACGCTGAAATCAACTGGATTTTGCGTCACAGTGTCTGTTTTGCATTTCATTTTATACGAATGAGAGAAAGAAAGAATAAATTAAAAGAAAGAAAGAGGACAGACGAAAAGAAAGAAGAAGGAAGAGGAAACGAAAGAAGGGAGAAGAAAGTAGACAGAAAGACACAAAATGTAAAAAATCAGGATATTAAACGCTTTTTATATACTTTCAGGTAAGCAGGAAGCAGTCTGAGTTGATGTTCAGAGGATGAAGTTAAGCCGTAAGTATAACTATTAGAGAGAGAGAGAGAGAGAGAGAGAGAGAGAGAGAGAGAGAGAGAGAGAGCAAAAGGCATCTTTTTGAACAGAATAATCCTTCCGCGATAATGTTTGGCCTTCAGATAATATCCTTGTCAGTCATCCCCTTTGTTTAGCGATGAGATTTCGTCCTTTTCCAATGTCGGGCATAAGATAAAATGCCCACTTTTTATGCCCCGCGATATACGTATGAAAATATACTTCCAAATAAAGATTTATGTAACCGTGGGTGTGTGCTTATGTGTATGAAAAATATTTCATCCTTGGAATGTTTTACCATATTAATATTTAATTTTTATACATTATTGTTAAAAATATTTTCAACTTCCTGCTCGCCTCACCCTCGGATGAAGAGATCAAGGGTGAGGAATGAATATCGGAGAAAGCCGAGTTAAATTTTTTTTTACGCTCCATTGATTTCATACTGTTTTTTTTTTTCTCTCATGAAAATGCATATCGCCGGATAAACTCGGGAAATATTTAGAATATACAGTGTGTGAGCTCCCGGTTTTATGCCTTGCTCGGTTTTTTTTCCACTTCGTCTTATTCAGCCGAGATCTTACAATTTTATTTTAGAGCGTTATGTGTGACTTTAGTTCAGTGTGTTACCGTTTGATGTGAGGTCGTATTTATGCGGTTTTAGAGCTTGTCATTATATTATTTTATTATACTTTCTTTCCTAGTTTATCTATTTACTTGTTTATTTATTATCATGCATTTTTTGTATTCTGTTTACCTTAGGTTTGTGTGTTTTTGTATGGAGTTTTACATGCATTTTTCAAGGAGAGTTCATTTAGCGATAAAACACTGTAGATATATTTATGATGGCAGAACTCATACTTTTATGCTTATAAATATTTTTGCTTTTCGTTATCAGGATATTTTATTTATTTTGTGACAGATTGAAAGCTAGGCGATGTATTATATCTTTGAGGATGTTAGAAAATGCATACCGAATATGGAAATTTATTGTCACTAATTTTTCTCTTCATGGATTTTCTTAAAAAGCGTCGTTCATATTTTGTATTGGACTCTTTGTATGTTTACTTAAACGCTCTCTCTCTCTCTCTCTCTCTCTCTCTCTCTCTCTCTCTCTCTCTCTCTCTCTCTCTCTCTCTCATAGGTTGAAGGAGAAGTGTTTTCTGAATCTCTTCATCTCTCTGTTTCTCTCTCCTTGGATGAAGAAGAGGCTCTCTCTCTCTCTCCTCTCTCTCTCTCTCTCTCTCTCTCTCTCTCTCTCTCTCTCTTTATTAGGATTATTGGTGTCTGAAATTCCTCCACGCCTCTCTCTCTCTCTCTCTCTCCTCTCTCTCTCTCTCTCTCTCTCTCTCTCTCTATCGTAGATTGTAGCGCGATGGAGTCCTTGAAAGAGCTGCATTTATTGCAGCGAAGTGTAGCGAAGCAACACCCCATAAACTAAACGGTTTCGTATTTTTCATGAACTCTCTCATTTGCATAATTCGGTTCTACCTGGAACAGCCTGAGGTAATCTAGGGATTAAACAGCTCAGTTGCAGCGTTTTATGCCTTTTGATTTTAATTTCTCTTCGTTAGTCTTTGTTTTCTTTTCGTTTCCCGTCTTTCTGTGTATTGAATCAGCGTAATGATTCTTCCAGTTTTATGTTTGTCATGTATAACAAATGTTATTAACGTATATACTTACGCACGGACAATATAATATATATATATATATATATATACTATATATATAATACACGTATTTGCACACATATGTATGTATATAATATATTATGTATTTTTATACATCCATATATATGTATATACTTAATTTTTATTTGAAAGATTGCCCCATTTCCTGTAGAACTGTATTTGAGATCTGCAGGCTAATTCAGTTTTATATCTTGTATTTATTCAGTTAATTTTTGAACTGACAGTAATCTTATCTTGTCGGAATACATAGACAGCCCGCTGTACCCTCACGTTGATGAATTGCTATGTTTTTGTCTAGTTTTTTTATTTTTCTCATTTATGACCTTTCTTAGGACTGATATCCTTTATATGAATACTTTATATGTGTTTATATTTAATCATTTGAGGTTTGTTAGCTCGTGGTAATCCTGTTGGGTCTTGTAAGTGATATAGGGTGCGTTGTATATACAAATACACACAAAATCCAATTAAATTTTTATGGTTTTTTTAGATATTAAGCGCGTATGAAGACATAAATTACATTCCTGCACCAATTATCCTTCATCCTATGAGAGAGAGAGAGAGAGAGAGAGAGAGAGAGAGAGAGAGAGCAGCTCTTCTTCATCCAGTGAGAGAGAAAAAGAGAGATGGAGAGATTCAGATAACAAGTACCAAGCACCAAACTCTGACAACATTCCATCCTGGAAATTGTTGAAAGAAAGCTCATCTCTCCTTCTCATTCCTGCGCCTGACCGACCACGGCAGTCTCTCCCTGCAGGACTCCGCAGCCCGTCCTAATCAAAGGGCGTATGATAATAAGAAGGCCCGGTTTACGAGGAGTTCATACCTCCGGGAGCGCCGCCGTTCACCCGGGTTTATTAGCGGCGGTAAAAGCCCAGCGAACACACTCGAACGAAGCGAGCCAACAGACGTCAGCGTACGCATAAACTTGCATATATATCTTCGCGAGCGGGCAGACGTACATTCGTACGCGTATACTTGATACACGCTTACGAGAGGGACATAGTACACACACGAGTGTGTAATATATATATTATATTATATATATATATATATATATATAATATATATATATATATATTATATATATAATATATATTATATATATAATATATATATATCTTATATATATATATATATATAATACACATACACAAACACACCACTCAGTCATACAACGCGGGTGTGAATGTTCGTATGATTATAACATTATAATAAAGTGCACATAAACATGTAGACACGTAATACAGATATACAAGGAAATCAAACAGACCATGCACACGAAACGCTTTACATATACCAACAAGAATTAGCCGCTGGGAAAAATTAGAGCGTACGCATTAACGTACACACGCGTCCATGGTTGAACAAGAAAGCGCACATACATTAGCGTACACGTAACAGGACACACGAGGGAACTATAGTAGATTCACATCAACCGTGAATTTTATGTCTAGGCCAGTCCCTTACGACGCTCCTGATTGGCTGTTGATAAGCCAATCACAGAGCTGGAAACTCTCAGTCCCTCTCGAGGGATACGTCTTTCAAAAGTATCCTTCAGGAGAGGTGGAACATAGATCCTGCCTATGTGAACTCTCGAGAGAGACTGAGGAGAGTTTCCAGCCCTGTGAGTGGCTTATCAACAGCCAATCAGGAGCGTCGTAAGGGCCTGGCCTAAACATCAAATGCACGGTTTATGTAAATCTACTATAGAGTACGAACTCCCATCTGTAAACAGAAGGCGCGTCATCCTACGCGAAGCTAACGAACGCACTCGAGCGTACACAAAAACTCTCTCATACACACACACAGACACACACACACATACACACACAGAGCAGCGAAGCGAGCGAGCCCCCGTCAGACGTACTATGTTGCTTCAGCTGCTGAAGTTGTTTGCTTGGGGATGGAGTCGGCTGTTGCCCTGGCTTGACTGACGGGGATGATGATGGCAAGTCTTGGGAAGGAGGGGGGGAAAGTTTATGTTTGATTATCCCGGGTCGGTTACGATCGCATGTGGCGTCTTTTGGGGGAAGTGATTCCTGGATGTTGGAAAGTTGAAGCGTGGGTTGTGGTGATAAGACTGTGATGGGCGGAGCTCAAGACGCAGATATACGTACATATACATATACATGTTGGAAATCACGATGTTAAGATCTCATCTTGGCCATTAAAGTACATTTAGACAGATATATAGGCAGATAGATCAGTAAGTCAACCATATCCGTGAATGAATTCCAGGTTTAGCTGGTGTCAAGGATATATAAATTATTTATGTGTGTATGCATAAAAATTCACAGTATATGCACGTGGCTTCATTAAATAAGCGAATACCCCAGGAAAATGATAGGCAGAAATCCAAGCGCTTTCTTCTTTACTAAGACATTGTCGAGGCTTGGATTTCTGCCTATCATTTTCCTGTGGTAATTGCTTCTTTATATATATAATATATATATATATATATATATATATATATATATATATATATATATATATATATGTGTGTGTGTGTGTATGTATGTATATAAATATAATATACATACATGTATATATACATGTGTGTGTGTTTGGTCGTAAATGTTAAATTTCAAAGTGTATGATTAAAAGACAACAGCGCGTCAAGATTGCCCCTTGGCGAAACCACGAAGTATTTTACACCCCATGTTTTAAATGACCAACTTAATGGTACAGATTGCGTTCCCCTTTCCTCGTCGAAACCATTCATTATCGTCGCATTTAATTTCCATCCGCCCTGGAACTAATTGTGGAGCTGGAAAAAGGGTTCGAATAGAGACGTCTTTCGGAGATGTGTGTCTGTTTGTGTGTGTATGTGTGTGTGTGTGTGTAACGTTCGCCGGTAAGTTGAACTTGCTCTTGTATGTACCTGTCTGTATTTACCTGGACAGGAGATATCTCAAAACGGTATCGAAGGATTTCTGCGAAATCGTGTGCGGAGGTGTGAGTTATATTCTGAGTCTTGGAAAGCGTGTTTGGATTTAGAAATGGATACGAAATAGATACGAATCCTGTTGCTGGAGTGGGAGATACATGTTTGCCTTTGTGTGTGTGTGTGTGTGTGTGTGTGTGTGTGTGTGTGTGTGCTTGTGGATGAGTTTCCTAGTATTGTGTCAAGCTAGTCAAAGTATGGGTTATGTAGAATAGCAGTGAATTATGTCTCAAGCCTGAGAGAGAGAGAGAGAGAGAGAGAGAAGAGAGAGGAGAGAGAGAGAGAGAGAGATTCCATTTGTAAGTCTTTGAGAAGTAAATGGAAATGATAGAGATTCTTTGGAGCTTGGAAAAATATTGAAGATTGTGTGAGAGAGAGAGAGAGAGAGAGAGAGAGAGAGAGAGAGAGAGAGAGAGAGAGAGAGAGAGGATTTCCTTATATAAGTCTTTGAAAAGAAAATGAAAGTGACTGAGAGAGAGTGAGTTATAAGTGATCTGTTTGGCAAAACAAAATACGTATATGTATATATAAATGAGTAATATATTAAGTTACTACATGAATAACCTTAATTTCTTTCAAGAAGAAAGAATATTTCTCAGCTTATTTTTGTGTGCACTTCCAAAGTATTTTCCTGATATTGAGTTAAATCTGCAAACGTCGAAGACAAAAAGATTCCATTTCATACCAGCGAACGAGAACAATCAACTTTTATCCCACTGCACTTTATTGCATAAAACCGTGCAAACACCCTTTTTCTGTGCTTTATTGGCGTTATATTCCAACGTTCAAAAAATCACAGATTAAAAAGAGTCCATTTCACGTAGAGAGGAGAGAGAGAGAGAGAGAGAGACGCGATATTTATTTCATCGCAATCTCGTCCATTTCCTTACCACGGGGCAGTATGAATTCAACAAACATTCTTCTCTGACGTAGGGGGAGAAGGTACGGTCGTTTCTTGGTATCGCCCTACATTAGTCTCGCTCTTTATTTAAGGCGCACCGGCTTTCCTCTTATGGATTTGCGCGCGGGCGCGATATTTCTTCGCCTGCCCTCTCATTGCTGTGCTTAGAACGATATATTCGGCGGTCTTACCTGGCACTTATTTTCGTGGGGGATTTTACGGTGTTCGGTTGTGATTGTTGGGGTTTTTTGTCTGTTAATTAGGTGTTTCGGTGGGTTATGAGAGATTCTCTCTCTCTCTCTCTCTCTCTCTCTCTCTCTCTCTCTCTCTCTCTCTCTTCATGAGGGACGTTACGACTGCTAATTATATACATTCATGGGCATCAATAATCCTCTCTCTCTCTCTCTCTCTCTCTCTCTCTCTCTCTCTCTCTCTCTCTCTCTCTCTTTGAGGTAGGTCATGGCTGTTGATTATGTACATTCATTAACGTTAATCATTATCTCTCTCTCTCTCTCTCTCTCTCTCTCTCTCTCTCTCTCTCTCTCTCTCTCTCTCTCGTCTCTACTCTGAGGTAGGTCATGGCTGTTGATTATGTACATTCATTAACGTTAATCATTATCTCTATCTCTCTCTCTCTCTCTCTCTCTCTCTCTCTCTCTCTCTCTCTCTGAGGTAGGTCAGGTGTTGATTATGTATTCATGACATTAATCATCTCTCTCTCTCTCTCTCTCTCTCTCTCTCTCTCTCTCTCTCTGAGGTAGGTCATGGCTGTTGATTATGTACATTCATTGACATTAATCATTCTCTCTCTCTCTCTCTCTCTCTCTCTCTCTCTCTCTCTCTCTCTCTCTCTCTCTCTCTCTCTGCCGCAAAATCATAGAATGTTACTTTTCTTTCGCAATGCGCCAGTTTCATATACATTTCACATTCCAGGAATCACTACAATTTATCTTCAAATTGCTAAGGGTTTATACAAGAGCAAATGTCTCAATAGCTTATAAATATGGAGGAAGTAAGACGATAAACAAAGTAATAACTTAGAAATATCCTTCATTGAGAAGGTGGAATCACAGGATTAACTTTTTCGTAAACAAATGTCATGTCGACTGACCCGCCACTCTGGTAGGATTGATATTCATCGAAGTATTATTTGAGTCAGATAATAGAAGCGAGTTATTTGATGATGTATGATGTATGACAGTCTATTACAACTCTTCGGGTAAAATTCTCTTGCCTAAACTTATGGTCTTTTAATAAAGAGATTAGGAAACGTGTCGAATCAGTAAAGTCTAAAATTATTGTCGAATCATTTTAGAGATTTTGAAAATTTAAAAAAATTGGAATGTCTTCAAAACCGTTTCAGAATGATTTATATTTTCTTCTTTCTGATGATGCCAGGGATTAGGGCAAGTTGATAGATAACGATTATCTATTATTTAAAACATAAGTCAGTACGTTTGTCAACGTTGATGTACAACACATCCCATATAACCTGTCATATTTAAAACACCTTAATAGCTGCATTTACCGCAAATGGTGATCGTCCATGTATAAAGCTTCATAATAAACTTTAAATCTTTTATAATATTAGTTTTTTAAAGCCAAATACTTGAATATACTCGTACTCGCATATGCTGGAGGAATTAGAAAGTCTACGGTATTCGCACATAATATTACAATACAAAACCACTATACGTATTCGCATATGCCGGTGGAATGAGAAAGTCTACGGTATTCGCACATACTAATTCAATACTAAACCACTATACTGTACAACATACCATATGACATAATAGAAGAACCATAGTGTCGGACTTAGAGTGGAACATTCCTTTTGAAGAATGAGAATGAGAAGGAGTGTGGTATAGGATGAGGAAAAAAAATTGGAAGGGTCAGATCAGCTTGTTTTCACGTGAGGTCACATTTCGTAGATCTGAGTTTGATTTCATTGATTTACTAAGGATTTACTGATGCATAATTAAAAGACTTTACATATGTGTGTATATATGTGTGTATATATACATATATATATATATATATATATACATACATACATATATATATATATAGAGAGAGAGAGAGAGAGAGAGAGAGAGAGAGAGAGAGAGAGAGAGAGAGAGAGAGAGCTTAATTTAACCTCGGCCGTAAACCCAAACTGCGAATTCCACAGTTCCGTTACAGTCGCTGAGCTGCTCGCTAGCGAAGTGTCCATGAAATTAACATAAAATCCCGAGTCTATACTTAAATCAAATTCCATTTTTTTTTTTAACGTAAAAGGGAAAAGAGCTGTGACTTGAGCTTGTGAAGATATACCAGAGAACTAAAGAGCACTTGGGGAGGTTATACTTCCGTAACTGAGCATATTTTATTTGCAAGATATAGTCTTTTAGTAGGCTCTGTGTAAAATCTTTTATAATTTATGTTTTTCTCAAGGTTATAACAATTAGAGAGGTTATATCTCCGTCACTACTATTCGTAGCTTCTATTTTTCTTAAGGTTATAACAATTAGAGAGGTTATATCTCCGTCACTACTATTCGTAGCTTCTATTTTTCTCAAGGTTATAATAATTAGAGAGGTTATATCTCCGTCAGTACTATTCATAGCTTCCATTTTTCTCAATGGTATAACAATTAGAGAGGTTATATCTTCGTCTCGACTATTCATAGCTTCCATTTTTCTCAAGTTTATAACAATTAGAGAGGTTATATCTCCGTCAGTACTATTCATAGCTTCCATTTTTCTCAAGGTTATACTAATTAGAGAGGTTATATCTCCGTCAGTACTATTCATAGCTTCTATTTTTCTCAAGGTTATAACAATTAGAGAGGTTATATCTTCGTCACGACTATTCATAGCTTCCATTTTTTCTCAAGGTTATACCAATTAGAGAGGTTATATCTCCGTCACTGCTATTCATAGCTTCTATTTTTCTCAAGGTTATAACAATTATACAGGTTATATCTCCGTAAGTATTATTCATAACTTTTATTTTTCTTAAGGTTATAAACAATTAGAGAAGCTTATATCACAGTGACTACTATTCACATTGAGCTTATTTCATCCATGTGATCCTTTCATTTATTAGAGTTTATTTATATCATAAGATTATAACAATTAGGATGACGTTGGCCGCATCTTATTATTATTGCTATTATTATTGTTCTCTAAAGAGATCACTAGTTTTTTTGTTTATCTCCAAATCGCTTCACGAGTGAAAAAAATTAATAAAAATGAACGTATTTTGTTATTTATTCATTAATTATTATTATTATTATTTATTATTATTTTATTAGTTATTATTTTATTTTTATTATTATTATTATTAATTAGTATTATTATTGAGTTATTTAATTATTACTTAGATTTTATTATTATTATTAAAGTAAATCCACCACTTCTAGAATATTATGAACCGCATTAAGAAATCTTTCATAGAGTATTATTATTATGTTAGTTATTATTAGTTATTACCAAGCACCCTCGGAAGTGGAAACACTTTCCATATCATGTTTAAAAGGGGATTTTCCGAGGAGATCCAATACGACGCCCTTCGGCAAACACCACCATACCAACCCCCTCCCTCCCCTTCACGTTCCCCCTTCACTAGTTTTTTTGTTTATCTCCAAAATCGCTTCACGAGTGAAAAACATTAATAAATGAACGTTTTGTATTATTATTATTTTATATTATTATTATTATTATTATTATATTATTATTATTATTATTATTATGTTTATATTATTATAAGTAAATCCACTCTAATATTATGAACCGCATTAAGAAATATTTCATAGATTATTATTATTATTATTATTATTATTATTATATATTTTATTATTATTGATTATTATTATTATTATTATTATTATTACCAAGTCCCTCGGAAGTGGAAACACACTACATCATGTTTAAAAGGGGATTTTTCGAGGAGATCCATACGACGCCCTTGGCAAACACACCCTACCCAACCCCCCTCTCCCTCCACCCCCTTCACATTCCCCTTCCCCCTCCCTTTCCCCCATCCTTCATCCCCCTACCCAGTTACCTAGGGCAGGAACCACTTACGACCAGCACACCCTAAGTGAATTATGGTGGTCTATGTCTCGTAAACCTTGTAGAGCTGAGAGAGAGAGAGGAGAGAGAGAGAGAGAGAGAGAGAGAGAGAGAGAGAGAGAGAGAGATTTTAAGGGTCGGAAATGGGATGACAAAATAAAATTGTAAATATACAAATCGGTAGAGAAAGCTAAATGAAATTTAAAAAAATGAGGTAAATGCGTAAAATAATAAGATAGATATATAAAGAAAATTGAGAATTAGACGAAAATGGAAATGAATGAAAGTGGAGATTAAAAGATTACTTATAATGTAGAAAAGTAACGAATGGAAAAATATATTTAAGGGGAGGTAAAATTTAAGTAAATGAAGTCAAAAAGAAGATTTAAAGAGGCAGTACCCTATAAATAGAGGCAAATGTACCTAGAGAGAGAGAGAGAGGGGGGGGGGGGGGTAGGGCGGTCGAGCAAGAAGAAACAGAGACATATATATATACAGAGAGAGAGAGAGAGAGAGAGAGAGAGAGAGATGGGTCGAGCAAGAAACAGACATAAACAGAGATTAAAAGAGAGAGAGAGAGAGAGGGAGAGGTCGAACAAGAAACAGACATAATCAAAGAGAGAGAGGTCGAGCAAGAAATAGACACATAAACAGAGAGAGAGAGAGAGAGAGAGAGAGAGAGAGAGAGAGAGACCATCACCTCTCCTGGTGCCGTCACTGGGCGGAACCGTCGTCGTTTAGACAGCCCACTAGAACGGCCTGAAATACCTTTCGTCCTAATTGGATCATCTTGCGTACGAGAGGAGAGAGAGAGAGAGAGAGAGAAGAGAGAGAGACGACCTTACCTTACAGACCTTACAGTTCGTTTCGGGTTGCCCCAGGTCCCTCAGTGTGAGGCGCCTCTAATGTCCACCAGAGAGTTGCTAGTACATCTTCCGGTATATTTTGCATCTTCCAATCTTGGATGGTCTGGGATGCAGTTTAGATATTTGTCGAGCTTATTCTTAAACACATCTACGCTCACTCCTGATATATTCCTCAGATGAGCTGGCAACGCATGAATAGACGCTGCATTTATCGATGCTGGGTGCGTAGTGGATTAATGTCCTGTGTGCTTTCCTTATTTTTCCTGGTATAGTTTTGGGCACTATTAATTCTACCTCTGCTTTGGCTTCTTTCTGATATTTTTAGTTCCATGATATTTTCTGTTATTCCTTCTATGTTTCCATGCCTGAATTATCATGTAGCGTTCTTCTTCTCCTTTCTAGACTATATAATTTTAAGGATTGTAGTCTTTCCCAGTAGTCTAGGTCCTTAACTTCTTCTATTCTAGCTGTAAAGGACCTTTGTACACTCTCTATTTGTTGCAATATCCTTTTGATAGTGTGGGTACCATATCATATTGCAATATTCAAAGTGGACTACGAACATATGTTTTATAAAGCATAATCATGTGTTCAGCCTTTTCTTGTTTTGAAAGTGCCGTAACAACATTCCCATTTTTGCTTACATTTTGCCAACAGAATTGCTATTTTGATCATTGCAATAACATGTTCCTATTCATCATCACACCAAGGTCTTTAACTGCTTCCTTATTTGTGATTGTCTCATTATTAGGTCCCCTATATGCATATAGCTTTCCTTCTCTGTCTCCATAATTTATTGATTCAAAATTTATCAGAGTTAAAATACCATCCTTATTTACCTCTGCCCCCAATCATATACTTTGTTAAGGTCTCTTTGTAGAGCGTTCCTATCTTCATCACAAGTAATTTCTCTACTTATTCTTGTGTCATCAGCGAAACTATCACTACCGAATCCTTCACATTACTGTCTATGTCTTCAATCATAATAACAAACAATATTGCAGCTAGCACCGTAACTTGTGGCACACCGGATATTACCTTGGTTTCATCCGATTTCTCATCGTTTGCAATAACTATCTGTTTTCTGGTTGTGTAAAAATTCTTTTAACCATCTTCCTACTTTATCTACGATATTGTGTTTTCTAATTTTCTTTGCTAATATATTATGGTCTACTTGTCAAAAGCTTTTGCAAAGTCTAGATAAACCACATACTGTTTCATTTCCGCTTTTCATATTTTTGAATATGTTCTCACGGTGGACTAACAGTTGGGTTTGTGTACTTTTTCCGGGTACGAAACCGTGTTGTCCTATATTAAACAAATTATTTTTTATTAAATGTTTCATAATATTTTTCTTCATTACCCTTTCATACACTTTCATAATATGTGATGTTAGAACTCACAGCCTATAATTAACTTGCCTCTAGTCTTGATCCACTTTTGAAAGTAGGGGTGATATATGCTAATTTGTGCTCATCATAAATCTTGCCTGTATCTACACTTTGTCTTAATAATATTGCAAGTGGCGCTTTGCGATAGACTGAACTACTTTCTTTAACAAAATAGCAGGGACTCCATCCGGCCCTGCAGCAGCTCCCTTTTTAATTTTCATTAATTGCCTGCACAATATCAGCTTCATTAATTTCTATGTCAGCTAAATATTCACTATTTTCTTACCCTTACTTCTATATCATTATCTTCATTATCTATTCTAGGGGTGAATTCTCTCTTATATCGTTCTGCCAGTATGTTGCAAATTTCCTTTTTTTCATTCGTTAATCTCCCTTCAATTCTCAGAAGGCCTATTTCTATTCTTCTTTTATTCATCTTCTTCGCATATGAGTATAATAGTTTGGGGTTTTGCTTGATATTTAATAGGGTTTTTTTCTTCCAAGTCCCGTTTTTCATTTTCTTTTGATTGTATAATCTTTTGTTCTGCATTTTCTATCTTACTTTTTAGTTCTATAACTTTCCATGCATTTTTTTCTTTGCAAGACCTTTTTTCCACTTTCTGATTTTCTGGAACAAGATCTTCTGTCTCTTGGTATGCATGAATGATGTTTACTTTTCTTCTTCGGTATATATTTTTCCACTATTTTCTCCAATATTTTATATAATATCTCCGTATTTATCCTTATGTCATCACTTGTTACGAAAATGTTATCCCAATCTTTGTTTAATTCTTCATTAATTTCTGACCATTTTATATTTTTTTTACTGTAGAAGTTGTATTTTCCATATCCTTCCCACTTTTTCATTTCTTGCTTATCTCTATTTTCACTTGCTTTGGAATGGAACTGTTAATTCTATGACATTATGGTCTGAAATACTCGCATTATAAACTATTATTTCTTTAACATAATTCATCTCGTTCACAAATACTAGGTCTAAAGTATTTTCCTTTCTTGTTGGCAGGTGATTTATTTGTTGAATGTTGTATCTAGTAGCATATCTAATAGCTTTTCAAATTGCCTCTTATCTTCTGCACTACTATTACTCTCTTTTTTATATGTATAAGTACAACCACAAATCTCCTATTCGTTCTTCCATTCTACGAAAGGAAAGTTGAAGTCACCAGATAGGAGAATAGTCCAGTCCTTGTGATTTCTACATATATCATCCAATTTTTTCAATTATTAAGTCAAACTCTTTAGTTATTATGGAGGTCTATATATTACTATGTTCATCAATTTTTCAGATTCAAATTCTACCGCTATTAGTTCACATTCTGAGTTACTATATTTCTCATATATTTTTCCTTGTTTTTTGTCTTTCCCATATATTGCGGTTCCCCCTTGATTCCTATTTTTTTCTATCTGATCTATAAGTTTGGAACCCTTTTATTTGATCATCATTCCCAGTCTCTTGGGAATACCAGGTTTCACTTATATTCATTATATCTATTTTCTTTTCATTTTGGGTTAGTTCTTCTAAGTACTCTATTTTTCTTTTTGAGTTACTCGTAACTAAACCCTGCGCATTCATCACTATGATGGTTTGCGTGTTTTCTCCTTCATTTAATAATGGTAGTAATAAGGATTTTTTCCCATGTCTCTTTCCTGTTCTGGTATGGTTGTTCTTTTTCATTTCCAGAAATTCTGACATTAAAAATCCAACTTTTCCATAATATTTGATCTTCCTTCATCATAATTATTCATTTGTGGTCTGAATCTGCAATTTCCTCCGTTTCTGCAATATCCTCTTGCATAATAAATACAGTTATTATCTCTTGAGTAGAATTTCGGAGCTGATGCTTTGAAATTTTTTGCTGACACCTCTGCATATCTCATTGGTGGTTTGCTTTTCTCTTTTACCTGATATTCTTGATTTCTTCTCTTTATTTGTTTCTTTCTTATTTTGGATTTTTATTAGCTTGGTTGGTTATTTTATTTGATTATGATTCATGGCTACAGGGTGCATATATTTGCATTTTTTGTCGAACTTACATCCTTTTCCTTCTTTTAGGTTTTTACATATTTTTGGATGCAGATCTCTGCAATCATCCCCCATATCCATCTAAGTATGCACATTTACCATATATTTCATAGTTTTGACATATCTTAGGATGTTTGTAGTAACATCTTTCTCCAAATCTGCAATTCCCTCTTTTCAAAAGGTTGCAGATTTTGTCTCTTGTCTATTTTTTCCTCTTTCCCGTCATTGTGTAGATCTGGGCTGGGTAGAGAGAGAGAGAGAGAGAGAACAGCAGCAGCATGGGGTAGGCTGGGGAGGGAGAGAGAGAGAGAGAGAGAGAGAGAGAGAGAGAGAGAGAGAGAGAGAGAGAGAGAGGGCAATGTGCATGCTAAGAGGCTTCATAATGAGGGCGGCTAAGTATCAGTTGCAAATACGCTCCAATTTCTCTCGTTCCTCGACGTGGCTTTTTCTCTGTTGTTTTTGCTTTGTTTAGGTGGAATTTTTTTTTTTCCTGGGTTGATTTGTGTTACGTAATATTCCTCTCAGTGTAAAGGTACCGTATTCTTAGAGTGAAGGCCTTTTCCGTGAAATGCTTTTGTATGTAGATGAGTACTTTCTTCACAGAAACAAGATTAAAAAAAAAAAAAAAACTCTCGCTCCAGATCGACTTTTATTGGTTTTTGTGTGTGTGTTGTTATTTATATATTTATTTATTTATTCCAGTTACTATACTTTCTTTACACAAACAAGATTTTTAAAAAAACTCTCGCCCCTGTGTGTTTTATTTTTATTTATTCCAGTTACTCGCGTGTTTCTTCTCTCTTATGTTTTCATCTCTCTTTTCGTTTGTCTGTTCTTCTTTCACATAGCCCCTTTGCACTGCTTTTTGTTTTGATTGTTGACGATGTCCGAAATATTTTCGGGAAACCGCTCCGACTTCAAGAGTACTTTAGGCGCGTGAGTATTTCTCTCTGGGAAATTGAGTGTTGTTCTGTGGACTGAACGTCCAGGTTCTTGTGAAAAAAGCGTGTATATATAATATTATTTGATATATAATATATATATATATATATATATATATATATATATATTATATTATATATATATATATATATATATATAAATGATACAGGTTGACAGTTAATCAGTCGATATACGAAGATCAGAGAGCAGTGGAAACAGGCTGGTACTAAAAACATCTTTATTAGTACCGACGTTTCAAGACAACAAGTCTCATTTTCAAGACTAATAAAAGAAGAAATGTTGTAGATTATTAAAGCTAATAATTAAATTATACAAAAATCTCTGTATAAACGAAATTTACATAAGGACAGATTCATCATTGCTAGAGGTACTAACCTTGAAAATGAGACCTGTTGTCTCGAAAGATTTTTTTTATGTAGCAGACTGTTTCCACTGCCCTCTGAACTTTATATATAGATATATATATAGGAGTATATATGATATATATATATATATATATAAATATATATGTATACATATATATGTATATATATATATATATATATATTATATATATAATATATATATATGTATGTATATATGATATATATATATATATATATATATATTTATATATATATATATATATATATATATATAGTATATATATATATATGAAGGAAGTGTGCAAGGATATTTATTTTTCACATTTATATAATCTCCTACTACAGTCCTGTCCTCGCCAGCGTTTTACGTGTTTGGCTAACCACCGCGTAAATTAAACGACGCGAAACAACGCATGAACGTAACATTGTAACAAGCTACGTAACGGGGCGTAACCTGAAACCATATAACTTTGCCAAAGCATGAAATGCAACGCTTTCCGTTGTCGTAACCCAAAAGCATTTGTGATTCTTCTTGAAAATGAGAAGAAATTGAAACGATGACGTAAGCTTCCTCCTCCTCCTCCTCTTCTTCTTCTTCTTCTTCTTCTTCTTCTTCTTCTTCTTCTCCTCGATTGGGAAAAATTCCAATTTAGCTTAGCGCATCCGGGTGGAAAATTTTTCGTTATCTTATATGAGATGCGGTACTAAAGGAGAAAAATAAAGAGGACAAAAAAATGTATTAACGAAGCCAAACTTTGTTCGAAGTTGAAATGGAATGTAAGACTCGTTGGTTTAAGGAGATAACATTGAAGGTACTGGTTTAGTGTTTTGTGTGGGAAGTGTTTTGGCAGGCAAGTATTTTTGAACGTTGATAGATCTTCCCATCTTTTTCCCAGACTCACATCGTAGAAAGGCTTGTGATTTCCCTTTTTCTCTTTTGGAGGCTCATGAATAGACAGACTGAGGTTTTGAAACGATAGTTAGGTTATGCAACCTTTTCAGAGGCTGTAGTAAAGTCTGGTGAATTACTGTATTTCTATGCAACCAAAGCCTTGGAATTCTCTTCCTACGTCTGCTTTCCCTTCCATTTTTTTTACAAACACGTCTCATCCTTCCTTTGTACCACAGGGTCTTCAGTTTCCTCTTCCAACTGCCTCTACTTCTTTTAGAGTCACTTTGTAGAAAAATCTGGAATTTCTATTCAACCAAAACCTTGGAATTCTCCTCCTACGCATGTTTTCCTTACCATTCTTTTGGAGTCACGTCTTTTTCTTCCTTTGAACCATAGGGCCTTCGGTTTCCTCCCCCGACGGCCTCTGTTTTTCTTAGAAAGCTAAATCTCGCTTAGAACACAGTGGCGCCGACAGGAACTTCCCAAAGAGCAAAACTCCCCACGTATTTATGAGCTCATTTAGATAAACGCCAGACTCTCACCCGAATCCAGGGGCTCCCTTTCTTTAAGGGGGCTGGGGTTTTGGGGGGGAAGGGTACGGGGTGTTGTTGGCATAGCCAAGTTTTAGCCGAAGAAGAAAAAAAAGCGCTGGGTTTGCCGAAGAGAGGCCTGTTTATCTTTCCATATACTTAGACCGTTTAAAGATGAGAAAACCCTTCTATTAAAAAAAGAGTTGAAAAGACAAAAAGCTGTAGAATATCTTGCTATGTTGTATAAACGCTCTGTGTTTTGAAGGGGCTTTGGGGGTCTGGAGTTTTGTCTTGAGGTTTGTATGGTTTAAAATGAATTGTTTTAAAACGATTTCAAGACGTTTACTGGTTTATTTCATTTTAAAGCGTAGCTACTTATTATTACTCTCTCTCTCTCTCTCAGCCTCCTCCTCCTCCCCAAAGGGTAAATACGAGTCAGTTGATAAATGACCCTCTCTCTCTCTCTCTCTCTCTCTCTCTCTCTCTCTCTCTCTCTCTCTCTCTCTCTCTCTCTCCAAAGCTTGCTTGCTTGCCTGCTTGCAGCAAAGCAAAGCATTTGCCGCAAACGATGTATCAAGACCGACTTATCATAATAGCTTTGCGGAGAGATGAAATGGAGGTTCTGGCTGTTAATGGAGCCGGGCCTGTTTTCGGGGGATTGGGGTTTGGCGGGGGGGGGGGGGGGGGGGGGGGGGGGGGGGGGGGGGGGGGGGGGGGGGGGGGGGGGGGGGGGGGGGGGTGGGGGGGGGGGGGGGTGGGGGGCCGGGGGGGGGGGGGGGGGGGGGGGGGGGGGGGGGGGGGGGGGGGGGGGCGGGGGGGGAGGGGGGGGGGGGGGGGGGGGGAGGGGGGGGGGGGGGGGGGGGGGGGGGTTTGGTTGAAGATCGGTTTCGTGACTAATGTGCGTATTAGGGCTTAGCCCAATTGGCGAGTTATGTGCGGTGAGGGATATCTCTTCAAGGTTACCGGTATTTGTGAGTTTAATACTGTTTTCATTTCTGTTTAAGGTTTCTTGGATTTATAAGTTTCATAAGTGTTTTTATGTCTAATAAGGGTTGCGGGTATTTGTAATCATACAGGCAGTAGTTTTGTAGCACTGTAATAGTTATAGTAACCAAAAATACTTCTAGTATCATTTTGAGCCTTAAAATGGAAAACAATTCCATATTTATATAAGTGTACAAATGTATTTTAAAACTTAAATTATACAGAGATTTTTCGAGAATCTGCACTACTAACTTTTGCATTCATAGTATTGGTTCTAGTGAATACATTCCTGCTGTTACTTCAAAGATAATCTTAGTGACACGAGTCTTGCAATGGAGAAACGAATCCATAGTTATGTATTGATAAGTTCATTTAAAGATAGATCTTTACAGAGAGCTCTCGGGAATCTGTTCGATTCCTCCTTTCAATCAGAGATGGAAGAGGGAATTCGAATAGATTCCCGACAGCTCTCTGGAGAGGTTGATTTGTAAATATATGTATCCATACATAACTGTGGACTTGTTTCTCCAGTCCTCATATTACAAATATCATTGCCTTTTCTTTCGCATGCTTAGGTTCAAGGTTGATTACCAAAATGATTGATATTCCGTCACATTTATCAGTATTTCTGGGATGCTATGTATGTATGCAATCTCGGATAAACCTTTTAACACAAGGCAATAGGAAGTTCGTTGGTTAAATTTGATCTTTTTATTTAACTGTGTCAGTACGCATAGGTGATCAAGTTAAGAAAATTTTTACTCTCAATTTTTTGTTCATGATTTGATTTTTGGTTTGGGCTCTACTACCTCTTAATTTATTTTCAGGTATAGCTTATTATTTGTCTTCATTTCTTCTTTCCTTTTTGCTTGTTAGTTATCGGCATCATTTTCTCTCCTCTTTTACCATGCCTTTTTACATTTTATTTTTTAATATCTATTTCCTCCATTGTTACATTTTGTGTTTTCATTATTACATTATATTTTTTGAATTTTTGCGTTTTATTTATTTTTATTTCCTCCATTGTTACATTTTATTTTTGTTGTTACATTTTATTGTTTGAATTTTTACGTTTTATTCTTTTTTCTCACTTTTACGTTTTATCTTTTTCATCTTGACCTCCAGTTTATCCTTCTTTGTCTTATTTCATCCTAAATTTATTTCTTCTCGTTCTTTTCCTTTTTCATCACGCTCCCATCGTTTCGCAAGCCGTGACACATAACCGTGGAGTGCTCAGGTTCGCTTCCAGTATTTATATTTATTTATTTTTGTTTTTGTGTTTTTCCCATTTGAAAAAACTACTGCCTGCAACGAGAATGGATTCTGTAAATCTCCTGCGCCGAGGATGGATTAAAGGCGGACGAGCCCACACACTCCCACGCCCAGACACGCCCACATATAGATTAGAGTTATATATATATATATGATATATATATATATATATATATATATATATATGTATATATATATATATATCTATAATATATATATATATATATATATATATATATATATATATATATATATATATATATATAAAATTTTCAAGATGATCCCAGCTCTATTCCAGTAATTGACCTGGTTGTGGTTTGGGCACATTGAATTATTGACCCCCACTGTGTCTTTCTCGAAGCAAGCAGTCCATTACGTACTTGGTAGCAGTTCCACTGGTGTTGGAACAGTCACGATATGTACCAATAACACTTTTTGGGCTTCATGTCTTCTGGAGGGAGAAGCTTTAATGGGTGAAATTGTGAATTATGCACAATAAAATAGGAATATATATATGTGTGTGTGTACGTGTGAGAGAGAGAGAGAGAGCGTTCCTTCGTCTTTTGAACTCGAATCGCGTTCATCGCATGAGCTGCTGCCTCTCTCTCAGCACGTCATCATCCGTGGCTCTTTCCTGTGAAGGCCAAAGAATTTCTGTTGCTCTCTTTTCTCTAGTAGACCTCTGCTTTTTTTCATTTTATATATTTTTTCTTTTTTTTTTCATTCCTCTCAGTCCTGAACTACGAAGCGGAAAGAGGCAGGTATTTTACACGTCACGCGAAAGATAGATGAGTGCTTGGGTGTGTGTTTGTGTGTGTTGGTTTGTTTTTAGAGTTGGGTGATTGTGTGTTTGTTTGTATGTGTGTGTGTTCAGAGTTGGCATTCATCTTGCTTTTGTTCTTGTTTATATTTTTTGCTGATTTTTTGCCACGGCTTAGCTTGTCTATGTTTAGTTTTTATGTATGTATGTATTCGTGGGTGTACATACACACACACACACACACACACACACACACACATATATATATGTATATATATATATATATATATATATATATATATATATATATATATATATATATATATATATACACACCTACATGCACACATAAAAATGGTCAAAGCCTTGCTTTGAAATATGTAACTTTGATTTAGCTTTGTATAGTAGTACTATTGATGTCAGTCTTAATTCCTGGTAGAAGACTTGCTATTAATATCGATACGAAGGAAATTTAATTGCCATTTAGTATGAACGCGAAGGAAATTTATCGCTATTTGATACCTGCATGAGTGAAATTTATTGTTATTTAGTATCAACAAGAAGGAATCTTATCGCCATTTAATAACTGTATGAGTGAAATTTATTGCTATTCAGTATCAACACGAAGGAAATTTATCACCATATAATACCAGCATGAATGAAATTTATTACCATTTAATACCAGCCATTGCCATTTGATATCAACACGTTGGAAATTTATCGTCATTTAATACCAGCATGAGTGAAATTTATTCCTATATAGTATCAACACGAAGGAAATTTATCGGTATTTAACGTAACACCTGAATGAGTGAAATGTATTGCTATTTAATGTCAACACGAAGGAAATTTATCACCATTTAATAACTGTATGAGTGAAATTTATTGCTATTTAATATCAACACGAAGGTAATTTATCGCTATTTAATATCTGCCTGAGTGAAATTTATTGTTATTTAGTATCAGCACGAAGGAAATTTATCGCCATACCAGCATGAATAAAATTTATCGCTTTTTAACATCCACGGGTGGGAACCTATCGCTTATTGGAACGGCGTTGAAATATTCGAAAGAGCTTTTCCATACCCACGGAGAATGATATAGACGTCTGTCAGACAACGTGGGATTTTCATTCCCTTCTTTTTTTCTCTCATCCTCCCGTGTAAGAAGGCGCCATTTGTCTCCGTGGGTATTATCGCTCCTCCTTGGCATAACGCAAGGCGAATAAATCTGTTTTATGGAACTGTTAACGGCATTCATTGTGCCTAGACCCGCAATATATCTCATTGGGGGTGTGGGTTGCGGGGGATGTGTGGGTAATCTGCCCTTAGGAGAGATGGGTCAGTTGATATAGTAATGATAAATCAGAGCGGGTATTCGGTTCGTTACATAAAAGGTATTCATTTTTTTTTTCTCGTTTTTGGGGAAAACTCCCACATGGCTGTTTGGTGTTCAAAAGGGAAGCTGATCTTGTTTAATTCTGGTTTTGGTCGGCTCCTTTGTTCTGTCTTTTCTTTTGTTATTCACTCTCTTTCGGGATGCATATATATATATATATATATATATATATATATATATATATATATATATATATATATATATATATATGTTCCGTATACATATACATACATGGATCTGCATATTCATTTTATGCATATTTTCATACTAATATTACTCTTAATCCCGTATAGGGAGGTTTTTTATTTTTCTTGTGTTGTCAAATATCTCTGTTTCTCTTCTTCTCCTTGGGCTTGAGATAACATACGATGGACAATAGGTCCGTGAATGGCAAATGTGTTTTAAAGATCTCATCATTTTAATCTCACTACTGCATTATGTCCATTTATGACGAACTGCGGTAATACTTACGTTGAAATAATTTGTCAGTATAAATGTTATTCGCCCTTATAATTACATTGTAGAAAATAATGTTCAACTCTCAGTGATGAACTGCATTAATACTTGCGTTGTAAAAGTACGTCAGTATGAAAGTTATTCGCACTAATAAATACATATCAACAATATTAAACGGGCATGAAAAAAACTGCATGCATTCCTTATAAAAGGGCCAGAGATAATGCATTATATCCTCGGTGGTATTTTATCCCGTGGAGCACCTCTGACGTAAATCTCAACTTGGGAGTGTCCGAAGGGCTTTTAACCCTGTTTGACGTAGAGGGCCAAAAATAAATGCCCAGCCCCTTTTCCAGTTTTTAGGAGAGGGACGGGGATCGAGGGAAAATGCATGCGTTAGCTCTTAGAATATTAAAAGAAACAGGGAGATACTCAAACAGACAGACAGAAGGGTCTTTTTCGGGAGCATCGGAGAGTAAGTATACTCTGTGCAGGTGTCATCTGTCTGGATTTGGAATAGTTATAGTGTTCGTGGTGGATTTTTGTATTATTATGATTATTTGTCAAGTGTTCGACACTTATCCAAAAG